>NC_091162.1:23106781-23144281 GCF_040958095.1 Procambarus clarkii
TTGTTGTCACCACCGCTGTTGTTGTTGTTACCACTGTTGTTGTTGTTACCACTGTTGTTGTTGTTACCACTGTTGTTGTTGTTGTTACCACTGTTGTTGTTGTTGTCACCACCGCTGTTGTTGTTGTTACCACTGTTGTTGTTGTCACCACTGTTGTTGTTGTCACCACCGCTGTTGTTGTCACCACCACTGTTGTTGTTGTTGTTACCACTGTTGTTGTTGTCACCACTGTTGTTGTTGTTGTTATCACTGTTGTTGTTGTTACCACTGTTGTTGTTGTTGTCACCACTGTTGTTGTCACCACTGTTGTTGTTGTTGTCACCACCACTGTTGTTGTTGTTACCACTGTTGTTGTTGTTACCACTGTTGTTGTTGTTGTTACCACTTGTTGTTGTCACCACTGTTGTTGTTGTTGTTACCACTGTTGTTGTTGTCACCACTGTTGTTGTTGTCACCACCACTGTTGTTGTTGTCACCACCACTGTTGTTGTTGTTACCACTGTTGTTGTTGTCACCACCACTGTTGTTGTTGTCACCACTGTTGTTGTTGTCACCACTGTTGTTGTTGTCACCACCACTGTTGTTGTTGTTACCACTGTTGTTGTTGTCACCACCACTGTTGTTGTTGTTACCACTGTTGTTGTTGTCACCACCACTGTTGTTGTTGTCACCACTGTTGTTGTTGTTACCACTGTTGTTGTTGTCACCACCACTGTTGTTGTCACCACCACTGTTGTTGTTGTCACCACCACTGTTGTTGTTGTCACCACTGTTGTTGTTGTTACCACTGTTGTTGTTGTCACCACCACTGTTGTTGTCACCACCACTGTTGTTGTTGTCACCACCACTGTTGTTGTCACCACTGTTGTTGTTGTCACCACTGTTGTTGTTGTTGTCACCACCACTGTTGTTGTCACCACTGCTGTTGTTGTTGTCACCACTGTTGTTGTTGTCACCACTGTTGTTGTTGTTGTCACCACTGTTGTTGTTGTTGTCACCACTGTTGTTGTTGTTGTCACCACTGTTGTTGTTGTTGTCACCACTGTTGTTGTTGTTGTCACCACTGTTGTTGTTGTTGTCACCACTGTTGTTGTTGTTGTCACCACTGTTGTTGTCACCACTGTTGTTGTCACCACTGTTGTTGTTGTCACCACTGTTGTTGTTGTCACCACTGTTGTTGTTGTCACCACTGTTGTTGTTGTTGTTGTTACCTATCGTACGTTAAGGCTCGTGACTCTAGAGCAGCCAAACTTTAATTACGTCTAGGGATACGACACAACTGCTGTTCTCAATAGCGAATCACCAGTATAACCCCTTGATAAGTAATGAGCACAAAATAAATATTCATAGGACTGAAGAATAGATAAAACACTCTTATAATATATATATATTATATAAATCTCAAAAGCAAACAGATGATTATATGGTCACAATATATCACATTAAAAATATCACTGAATCTTCCAGACATTAAATTACAATTAATATATATATGGCTATGACAGAACAAAATGTAACTTAACTCCAAGATGTTATCTCCCTGGTTCCCGTTCAGCTACTGAATAACAAAACGCGAGAGTCAAAACAGATTGCCTTGCCCCGCGAATAAATTGCCAAAGTTACAATATTTATTATTTCAACAATGGAGCAATACATTGTGACAAGAGTAATCTTAAACTAACTTAATGAATAATTAATACATATTGATATACACAAATAAAGTAAGTGTTTCTTTACATAGTAATTAAAATATGCATACAGAAGAGAATAATGGCATGCACCCCAGCAACGGACGATCCCACGACAATTTGCCAGATACAGTTCACTCAATTATTATTCACCTCTGTTACCCACTTATGATCACATATAAATCATTAGTTCCCGTGGGAAAACTGATCACACAAAGAAATAAAACAATCATTCCCACGATACGTTGGGCCTAACGCCAACACTGTAACATGAATGTGCATTTTCATAGAACATATAAGTATAACAATATACATGCTTGTAATTTATACACAATTATAAATGTACATATTAATATATTCACTTACGTATCTTATAAGGGTACGTAACACTTCCACCTCCAAGAAAAAAAATGCAATGGATTGAAGATCAATGGCATTTTTTCAGAAGTAAAAATGTTAAGTAAAAAGAAACATTTCGTTTATGGTACATCAAAACTTCTTGACAAAGCATCAGCAATAACATTTTGTCTGCCTGGAATATGTTTGATTTCTACATTAAATTCCTGCAAAAACAATGACCAGCGCAGAATTCGTTGGTTCTTGACTTTCATCATATTTATAAAGATAAGGGGGTTGTGGTCTGTAAATACTAACACTTTATTTCCTGATAAGTAAATCTCAAACTTTTTAATTGACAATATAAGACCCAACGCCTCCTTTTCTACCACGGAATAATTTCTCTGAGCTGCATTAAATTTTCTAGAATAATAATACACAGGATGCTCAATCTGGTCTAAACCAACTTGAATAAGCACAGCACCTATTCCAACATCTGACGCATCAATGTGTAATATAAATGGTTTATCAAATTGGGGACTAGCAAGAATAGGTGAGGTGGACAATATGCCCTTTAGGTTCTGAAAAGCATTCTGACAATCTTGTGTCCACTGAAACTTTACTTGCTTGCGTAACAAGTTTGTCAAAGGAGCAGCTACTGTTGAAAAATTTCTACAATAACGCCTATAGTATGCACACATACCAATAAACCGTTGGACTCCTTTCTTATTGGTTAACACTGGGTAGTCCACAATGGCTTGAATCTTATCTTGTAAGGGGATAATCTTACCTTGTCCTACCTCGTGTCCAAGATAAGTTATCGTACCTTTTGCCCAACTACACTTATTCATGTTTATGGTTAACTTTGCGTTTTTCAACACTGTAAACAAGTTCTTAAGGCCTAAGAGATGATCGGCCCAATTCTTACTGTACAAAACAATGTCATCAAGGTAGGCCCTACAATCTGGCACATCCTTGAGTAAGAAATTCATGAATCTTTGAAAAGTAGCAGGTGCATTTCTCAAACCGAATGGCATGACATTAAATTCATACGCACCATCAGGTGTAACAAAAGCAGTAACCTCTCTAGCATACTCTGTTAATGGAATTTGATAATACCCTTTTGACAAATCAAGCTTACTTACATATTCGGCATGACCTATGGACTCTATACATTCTTCCAACAAGGGTAAAGGAAAAACGTCCACTGTAGTGTTCTTGTTCAGTTTCCTGTAATCCATGCACAATCTCCAGGTTCCATCTGGTTTTGGCACTAACAAACACGGAGAGCTCCAAGTACTTTGACTTGGCCGAATGAAATCATGCTGGAGCAGATATTCCACTTCTGCTTGCATAATTTTCCTCTTTTCGGGATTCACTCGGTACGGATGTTGTCGAATGGGGGTGCTGTCCAGGAGCTGAATGTCGTGTGTGATGAGGTGGGTCTGGGTAGGAACCTCCCCAAACAGAGATGTATGGTTGTCCAGCAGAACCTGGAACTCATCACGTTGTTCCTCCTGTAAATGACATAGCATCTCCCTGCCATTGGAACTGGAACTGAGAAGTTGGATATTAACATCATGTCTCTCACTACAATTATCCTCAGGTGGTAACTCTTCCCGACTAAAACAAGCTACTACACCAGGTCCAACATAAGCTTTTAATCTGTTAATGTGTACAGTCATTTGGGGTTCTGAAAGATTAGGGTTAATTAGTTTATAAGTTAGGTCTCCCACCTTGTCTACCACTTGGTAGGGTCCTGCGAACTTATGGGACATGGAAGTCCCCATACGAGGTTTCAACACCAACACCAAATCTCCGACATCAAACGACCTTAGCTTAGCTTTGAACTTCTTGTCATATCGTACTTTCATGGCTTGTTGAGTCCTTCCCAGATGTTCTTTCGCCAACTCACGAGCCCGACACAACTTAGCCTTGACCTCACTCAAGTACAATCCGCTCTGATGAACAGAGACATCTCCCAACATCTTTTCTTGTAGCATTTTAAGAGGACCTCTTACTTGGTGACCAAACACTAGTTCAAAGGGTGAACAGCCCAATGACTCTTGTAGCCCTTCTCTAGCAGCAAACAACACAAAGGGGAGATTCTCATTCCAATTACGTGGATGAGTTTCTCCGGTTGTCTTCAGCATTTGTTTCAAAGTCTGGTGGAAACGTTCAAGTCCACCTTGGCTTTGGGGATGATATGGACTGGATAATTTGTGCCGAATCCCTCGGGATTCGCAAAAAGTTCAGAAAACTTTAGAAACAAAATTTCCCCCATTATCACTCTGAATAACTCTAGGCATTCCAAACAACGAAAAGAATCTTTCAAGACACTTGATGAGATTATGAGCCTTGGTATTCCGTAGAGCATAAGCTTCAGGAAATCTAGTAGTCATACACATGAGAGTGAACAAAAACATGTTACCCGATTTAGTCTTGGGTAAAGGACCCACACAATCAATTACAACATGAGTAAATGGTTCATCAGGAACTACAATAGGTTGCAATGGTGCTCTAGGTACAGATTGATTTGGTTTACCAACAATTTGACAGGGTATACAGTTATGACAATATCTGACCACGTCTTTCTTTAACTTTGGCCAGAAAAAATATTTACTTATCTTATGGTACATATTCGTGATACCTTGATGACCTCCCATGGGGTCATCATGTGCAGCCTGCAGGACCTGCCTACGATAATCATTGGGGACAACGAGTTGGGTTCTAATCTCACAATCCTCTGAAGAGGGAGTTCCCTTGGGTCTCCACCTTCTCATCAGAAGTCGATCCTTGAAGAAGAAACCCGTCCCTTCCTCCAATGCATCAATATTATCAGGAGCCTCAGAAATACACTTACTTAAACTAGGATCAGTAGTCTGTACAACACTTAAGGGCAATGACTCAGACTCAGCAGCGAGCGGGCAAGAACCTAATAGCTTGATCTCTTTTCCCGATTGATCAGAATAAAATGGAGTCATAGCTACTTCGGCCTCACTCTCGACAACTGGCGCACTGGAGACAAGCGGGCAAGGTACAGATAGTTCAGCCTCCTCACCTTCACTTTCCTTGTGATTTAGGTTCGGCGGGGCTTCTACTACGGCCTCACTCTCATCATCCAGTCGAGTCATAAAAGAATCCTCAAGATCCACCTCCCACTCCTTTACTGAAGGGGTCCTGGTCTTGGGAACAGCAACCTCAGTGAAGACAGGATTACTCTCACCTGTTTTTCCCATTGATCTAGTAACAACACAAGCAGGGTAAATAATATCATCATCTGCTACTGGTTGAGCTAATACATTATGGGGTTTAGTTAACATGATGGGACACTTGGGCCCTACAACCATTTGGTTGCCAAAATCATTACCTAGAATAATGTCTACCCCAGGAATGGGCAGTTGTTTACTTACACCAACATTACACCATCCTGAAGTATATTTAGAATCAAGGTTAACTTGCAATAAGGACACTGGTTGCACACTTCCGGCAATACCCTGGAGAAGCACAACTTCACCCAGATCTCGGGTGTCAACATCAGCAAGTACCTTCTGGGTAATAAGAGACTGTGAAGCTCCAGTATCACGGAGTAATTGAACAGTCTTATGTCTACCATTAGTACATAATAAGGTACCTGTGGAAATATAGGGTTTGAATTCAGCCATCCAATTGGGACTGACTGTAATACATGAAGAATTAATAGGTTGCACTCCTTTACTCATAATAAGACCAGTTGGTCGTAGTTCAGGATGCAAACTAAAACATGAAGAAATCACATGCCCCCTTCTCTTACAATGGGTACAATGTTTGACAGTGGACACACTGGTAGAACCAACTGCCGGTTTGGAATTAGCATTACTAGGCTTAGATGATCCTGGCAATGGAGTAACCATCTTAGGGTTAGTAAGAGAAGAGTTCACGGGAGTAACTGTCGCACCAGGAGGAGACTTATACTGATAAGGAGTTCGGTGAGCATTGAAATTTACTCTACGACTAGACTTAGGTGAAGTGGCCGTAAACGGGGCCTTAGTCAGCAACTCATGCTCATCCGCGAGCTTTGACAGCTCATCAATATCTGTTACATTCTTTTGTTCTGCCATAAAAGTAGACAACTGGTCTGGGAGACATGACAATACTTCTTCCATTATAAGAAGATTCTTTAGAGCATCAAAATCAGTGATTGCAAGTGACTTTAACCATCTGTTGCAAAAATTCGTCTTCTGACGAGTAAAATCTGCTATTGTCTGATCCCTGATTCTCCTTAGGTTCCTGAACTTTTGCCTGTGTGCCTCTGGATTTAACTGGTACGCATTGAGGATGCTTTTCTTTACAAAGTCATAATCAAAACTATGAGCGTCAGGTAGGGTTGTGAAAACCTCCTGACTACGCCCCTTAAATTGAGACTGCATAATGGCTACCCACTGATCCCTTGGCCAGTTCATACTGATGGCAATTTTATAAAAATGTGCAAAGAAAACCTCAGGATCCTCCTCATTGAACTTGGGCAACTCTATATACTTATTCATCCTGATGGGATTATTATCACTATTTGTTGAAACATTACTAGTATTTCCATGCCCAGCTGCCATACGCTGTGCTTCAAGCCTGAAGTTAGTGTTAGCCATTTGTTGTTGAATCTCTAATTGTTGCTTCTTTGTGGCTTCTATTTGCAACTGTGCCGCAATTTCTAAACGCCTAGTCTCAAGCTCCCTTTGCTGAGCTTCAGCTTCTAATATTTGCTGTTGCTGTTGAGCTTCAATCTCTCTTTGACGAGCTTCAGCCTCTAATATTTTCTGTTCCCTTTGAGCTTCAAGCTTAGCATTGGCTATTTGTGCTTCTAACTCAAGACGCTTTAACGTCATCTGATCACTCGACTCCTCTCTTAACTCCTCTAGAATTTCTTCCTCTAACTCCCCATTCTCAACAAAATGCGTCACAATGACTTTCAATATTTGGGCTTTAACCATTCTATTGCTGGCGGTCAAATCCAACTGATTTGCCATTTGTATTAACTCAGTCTTTTTAAGGTTCTGAATCCCTTCAAAGTCTGGTTGAGCCACCAACGCTGCAACTTTCTCCTCCATCGTTACTAACACTTGGCACTTGATTCACAAAAATAATTAAAACAATGGCACTGCACTACACTTCACTGTAAAATTGTCACCACACTGAAAAATTCGCTTGGCCTCACTGCACAAACAAAATATATAGGATGACTTACCTCAAAATCATGAAACGTTGTTACTTGACACACAGGAAGGCTTGCTTGGCACATGGAATAGTTCTTAAGAAACACACAGAGACACTTGACACACTGGTACCTAGGAAGGCAAGGTTAGATTAGCATAGTTAAGTTAAAGTGAGAACAATATTTCCCGGCACAGGCCCCCATAACTCTTTGTTACCTATCGTACGTTAAGGCTCGTGACTCTACAGCAGCCAAACTTTAATTACGTCTAGGGATACGACACAACTGCTGTTCTCAATAGCGAATCACCAGTATAACCCCTTGATAAGTAATGAGCACAAAATAAATATTCATAGGACTGAAGAATAGATAAAACAATCTTATAATATATATATATTATATAAATCTCAAAAGCAAACAGATGATTATATGGTCACAATATATCACATTAAAAATATCACTGAATCTTCCAGACATTAAATTACAATTAATATATATATGGCTATGACAGAACAAAATGTAACTTAACTCCAAGATGTTATCTCCCTGGTTCCCGTTCAGCTACTGAATAACAAAACGCGAGAGTCAAAACAGATTGCCTTGCCCCGCGAATAAATTGCCAAAGTTACAATATTTATTATTTCAACAATGGAGCAATACATTGTGACAAGAGTAATCTTAAACTAACTTAATGAATAATTAATACATATTGATATACACAAATAAAGTAAGTGTTTCTTTACATAGTAATTAAAATATGCATACAGAAGAGAATAATGGCATGCACCCCAGCAACGGGCGATCCCACGACAATTTGCCAGATACAGTTCACTCAATTATTATTCACCTCTGTTACCCACTTATGATCACATATAAATCATTAGTTCCCGTGGGAAAACTGATCACACAAAGAAATAAAACAATCATTCCCACGATACGTTGGGCCTAACGCCAACACTGTAACATGAATGTGCATTTTCATAGAACATATAAGTATAACAATATACATGCTTGTAATTTATACACAATTATAAATGTACATATTAATATATTTACTTACGTATCTTATAAGGGTACGTAACAGTTGTCACCACTGTTGTTGTTGTCACCACTGTTGTTGTTGTTGTCACCACTGTTGTTGTTGTCACCACTGTTGTTGTTGTTGTCACCACTGTTGTTGTTGTCACCACTGTTGTTGTTGTCACCACTGTTGTTGTTGTTGTCACCACTGTTGTTGTTGTTGTCACCACTGTTGTTGTCACCACTGTTGTTGTTGTTGTCACCACTGTTGATGTTGTTGTCACCACTGTTGTTGTTGTCACCACTGTTGTTGTTGTTGTCACCACTGTTGTTGTTGTCACCACTGTTGTTGTTGTTGTCACCACTGTTGTTGTTGTCACCACTGTTGTTGTTGTTGTCACCACTGTTGTTGTTGTCACCACTGTTGTTGTTGTTGTCACCACTGTTGTTGTTGTTGTCACCACTGTTGTTGTTGTCACCACTGTTGTTGTTCTCACCACTGTTGTTGTTGTTCGCACCACTGTTGTTGTTGTTGTCACCACTGTTGTTGTCACCACTGTTGTTGTTGTCACCACTGTTGTTGTTGTTGTCACCACTGTTGTTGTTGTCACCACTGTTGTTGTTGTCACCACTGTTGTTGTTGTCACCACTGTTGTTGTTGTCACCACTGTTGTTGTTGTTGTCACCACTGTTGTTGTTGTCACCACTGTTGTTGTTGTCACCACTGTTGTTGTCACCACCACTGTTGTTGTTGTCACCACTGTTGTTGTTGTCACCACCACTGTTGTTGTTGTCACCACCACTGTTGTTGTTGTCACCACCACTGTTGTTGTTGTCACCACTGTTGTTGTTGTCACCACTGTTGTTGATATCACCACTGTTGTTGTTGTTACCACTGTTGTTGTTGTTACCACTGTTGTTGTTGTTGTCACCGCTGTTGTTGTTGTCACCACTGTTGTTGTTGTCACCACTGTTGTTGTTGTTGTCACCACCACTTGTTGTAGTTACCACTATTGTTGTTGTTACCACTGTTGTTGTTGTTGTCACCACCAATGTTGTTGTTGTCACCACTGTTGTTGTTGTCACCACTGTTGTTGTTGTCACCACTGTTGTTGTTGTCACCACTGTTGTTGATGTCACCACTGTTGTTGTTGTTACCACTGTTGTTGTTGTTACCACTGTTGTTGTTGTTACCACTGATGTTGTTGTTACCACTGTTGTTGTTGTTGTCACCACTGTTGTTGTTGTTACCACTGTTGTTGTTGTTACCACTGTTGTTGTTGTTACCACTGTTGTTGTTGTTGTCACCACTGTTGTTGTTACCACTGTTGTTGTTGTTACCACTGTTATTGTTGTTACCACTGTTGTTGTTGTTACCACTGTTGTTGTTGTCACCACTGTTGTTGTTGTCACCACCACTGTTGTTGTTGTTGTTACCACTGTTGTTGTTGTTACCACTGTTGTTGTTGTCACCACCACTGTTGTTGTTGTTGTTACCACTGTTGTTGTTGTTACCACTGTTGTTGTTGTCACCACCACTGTTGTTGTTGTCACCACCACTGTTGTTGTTGTTGTTACCACTGTTTTTGTTGTTACCACTGTTGTTGTTACCACTGTTGTTGTTGTCACCACCACTGTTGTTGTTGTTGTTACCACTGTTTTTGTTGTTACCACTGTTGTTGTTACCACTGTTGTTGTTGTTGTTACCACTGTTGTTGTTACCACTGTTGTTGTTGTGGTCACCACCACTGTTGTTGTTGTTGTTGTCACCACTGTTGTTGTTGATGTCACCACCACTGTTGTTGTTGTGGTCACCACCACTGTTGTTGTTGTTGTCACCACCACTGTTGTTGTTGTTGTCACCACCACTGTTTTTGTTGTTACCACTGTTGCTGTTGTTACCACTGTTGTTGTTGTTGTCACCACCACTGTTGTTGTCACCACCACTGTTGTTGTCACCACCACTGTTGTTGTTGTTACCACTGTTGTTGTTGTTGTCACCACCACTGTTGTTGTTGTCACCACCACTGTTGTTGTTGTCACCACCACTGTTGTTGTTGTCACCACCGCTGTTGTTGTTGTCACCACTGTTGTTGTTGTCACCGCCACTGTTGTTGTTGTCACCACCACTGTTGTTGTCACCACCACTGTTGTTGTCACCACCACTGTTGTTGTCACCACCACTGTTGCTGTCACCACCACTGTTGTTGTTGTCACCACCAATGTTGTTGTTGTTACCACTGTTGTTGTTGTCACCACCACTGTTGTTGTTGTCACCACTGTTGTTGTTGTCACCACTGTTGTTGTTGTCACCACCACTGTTGTTGTCACCACCACTGTTGTTGTTGTCACCACCACTGTTGTTGTCACCACTGTTGTTGTTGTCACCACCACTGTTGTTGTTGTCACCACCACTGTTGTTGTTGTCACCACTGTTGTTGTCACCACCACTGTTGTTGTTGTTGTCACCACTGTTGTTGTTGTCACCACCACTGTTGTTGTTGTTACCACTGTTGTTGTTGTCACCACCACTGTTGTTGTCACCACCACTGTTGTTGTTGTCACCACCACTGTTGTTGTCACCACCACTGTTGTTGTTGTCACCACCACTGTTGTTGTTGTCACCACCACTGTTGTTGTCACCACCACTGTTGTTGTCACCACCACTGTTGTTGTCACCACCACTGTTGTTGTCACCACCACTGTTGTTGTCACCACCACTTGTTGTCACCACCACTGTTGTTGTTGTTGTCACCACCACTGTTGTTGTCACCACCACTGTTGTTGTTGTCACCACCACTGTTGTTGTTGTCACCACTGTTGTTGTTGTCACCACCACTGTTGTTGTCACCACCACTGTTGTCACCACCACTGTTGTTGTCACCACCACTGTTGTTGTTGTCACCACCACTGTTGTTGTTGTCACCACCACTGTTGATGTTGTCACCACCACTGTTGTTCTTGTTGTCACCACAACTGTTGTAGTTGTTGTTGTTGTCACCACTGTTGTTGTTGTCACCACCACTGTTGATGTTGTCACCACCAATGTTGTTGTTGTCACCACCACTGTTGTTGTCACCACCACTGTTGTTGTCACCACCACTGTTGTTGTCAGCACCACTGTTGTTGTCACCACTACTGTTGTTGTTGTCACCACCACTGTTGATGTCACCACCACTGTTGTTGTCACCACCACTGTTGTTGTCACCACCACTGCTGTTGTCACCACCACTGTTGTTGTCACCACCACTGTTGATGTCACCACCACTGTTGTTGTTGTCACCACCACTCTTGTTGTCACCACCAATGTTGTTGTTGTCACCACCACTGTTGATGTCACCACCACTGTTGTTGTCACCACCACTGTTGTTGTCACCACCACTGTTGTTGTCACCACCACTGTTGATGTCACCACCACTGTTGTTGTCACCACCACTGTTGTTGTCACCACCACTGTTGTTGTTGTCACCACCACTCTTGTTGTCACCACCACTCTTGTTGTCACCACCACTGTTGTTGTCACCACCACTGTTGATGTTGTCACCACCACTGTTGTTGTTGTCACCACCACTGTTGTTGATGTCACAACCACTGTTGTTGTCACCACCACCACTGTTGTTGTCACCACCACTGTTGTTGTTGTCACAAACACTATTGTTGTCACCACCACTGATGATGTTGTCACCACCACTGTTGTTGTTGTTGTCACAACTGTTGTTGTCACCACCACTGTTGATGTTGTCACCACCACTGTTGTTGTTGTCACCACCACTGTTGTTGTCACCACCACTGTTGATGTTGTCACCACCAATGTTGTTGTTGTCACCACCACTGTTGTTGTTGTCACCACCACTGTTGATGTTGTCACCACCACTGTTGTTGTTGTCACCACCAAGGTTGTTGTTGTCACCACCACTGTTGTTGTCACCACCACTGTTGTTGTCACCACCACTGTTGTTGTCACCACCACTGTTGTTGTCACCACCACTGTTGTTGTCACCACCACTGTTGCTGTCACCACCACTGTTGTTGTCACCACCACTGTTGATGTTGTCACCACCAATGTTGTTGTTGTCACCACCACTGTTGTTGTTGTCACCACGACTGTTGATGTTGTCACCACCACTGTTGTTGTTGTCACCACCAATGTTGTTGTTGTCACCACTGTTGTTGTCACCACCACTGTTGTTTTTACCACCACTGTTGCTGTCACCACCACTGTTGTTGTCACCACCACTGCTTGTTGTCACCACCACTGTTGTTTTTACCACCACTGTTGTTGTTGTCACCACCACTGTTGTTGTCACCACCACTGTTGTTGTCACCACCACTGTTGTTGTCACCACCACTGTTGTTTTTACCACCACTGTTGCTGTCACCACCACTGTTCTTGTCACCACCACTGTTGCTGTCACCACCACTGTTCTTGTCACCACCACTGTTGTTGTCACCACCACTGTTGTTGTCACCACCACTGTTGCTGTCACCACCACTGTTGTTGTCACCACCACTGTTGTTGTCACCACCACTGTTGTTGTCACCATTACTGTTGTTGTCACCACCACTGTTGTTGTCACCACCACTGTTGTTGTCACCACCACTGTTGTTGTTGTTGTCACCATCGCTGCTACAAGAACCTTGTTCAAAATTTAGGAAAATGTAGTTGAATTGTGGCGTTGGACAGTTGGACAGCTGACTCTGTCCAACCAGGCTGTTGGACAGAGTCAGGAGCCTTTTCCTAGAAACTCATATATATAATGAAAATGTACTTTGAAACTATCACATAGGGACCTATCATATAAGGAACCTGGTGAAACTGCAAGCAAGAGCTGTAATCCTTCCTCAGCTCACTTGAAAACTACCTAGAGGCCTATTTATATCATGAGCCTGTTATATGCATCAGTAAGCTTTATTCATTAACAACATTAGGTAACACTCATATAAGGAACAGGATGAGCCTGTAGCCAACTGTGTGCCAGAGTCTTCATGTGATCAGTTGACCTGATCTCCCGTGTGTCAACCTGTTGAGCGAACAAGTTCCAGATGCGAGTCAGCCTCAGAATGGATGATCGCTGATGGAGTGATGTTCTTAAGAATGACACTTCCAGCATGAGACTGTTGAAGGTTAAGAGCCTAGTGCTACGGGTGGCAACTATTTGGTAGTCCACGGAGTTGGGCCAGGTGCGGAACTTTGAGAATGTTGGCCTTGTACATAACAGTAAGACCACCAACGTAGCCCAGGTGTTGCAGGCTCTGATGTTCAGACCGTTCCCACCAGACTTGGTCAGGACTAGAGATAAGCCTTCCCGCCCGTCTCTCCACTTTGTCCAACAGTCTGACGAATGATGGTGGAGGAGGGGAGAGGCGACCCAGGAGAGGGGTGCATACTCTAGATGGGAGCGAACTTGTGCTCCATATAAGGTTTTGTAGCCCTTGCTGTCAGGAAGGTGTGAGATGCACCGTAGGACTGTAAGTCTCCTGGCTGCCTTGTGTACTAGGTTAAGAACATGGTTCTTCATTGTCATTGAAGATACCTGCTTGATACCTGCTTGATGGGGTTCTGGGAGTTGTTCTACTCCCCAAGCCCGGCCCGAGGCCAGGCTTGACTTGTGAGAGTTTGGTCCACCAGGCTGTTGCTTGGAGCGGCCCGCAGGCCCACATACCCACCACAGCCCGGCTGATCCGGAACTTCTCTTAGAAAAACAGTGCAGTTTTCTTTCGAAGATGTCCACGGTTGTTCCGGCAATATTTCTTATGCTTGCTGGGAGGACGTTGAACAACCGCGGACCTCTGATGTTTATACAGTGTTCTCTGATTGTGCCTATGGCACCTCTGCTCTTCACTGGTTCTATTCTGCATTTTCTTCCATATCGTTCACTCCAGTACGTTGTTATTTTACTGTGTAGATTTGGGACTTGGCCCTCCAGTATTTTCCATGTATATATTATTTGATATCTCTCGTCTTCTTTCTAGAGCGTACATTTGGAGAGCTTTGAGACAATCCCAATAATTTAGGTGTTTTATCTCGTCTATGCGTGCCGTATATGTTCTCTGTATTCCCTCTATTTCAGCAATCTCTCCTGCTCTGAAGGGGGGAAGTGAGTACTGAGCAGTACTCAAGACGGGACAACACAAGTGACTTGAAGAGTACAACCATTGTGATGGGATCTCTGGACTTAAAGGTTCTCGTAATCCATCCGATTATTTTCCTGGCTGACGCAATATTTGCTTGGTTATGCTCCCTAAACGTTAGATCGTCGGACATCATTATTCCCAAATCCTTGACATGCTGATTTTCTACTATGGGAAGATTCGATTGTGTTTTGTACCCTGTATTATGTTTCAGATCCTCATTTTTGCCGTACCTGAGTACTTGAAATTTATCACTGTTAAACATCATGTTATTTTCTTCTACCCAATCGAAAACTTTGTTGACATCTGCTTGTAGTTTTTCAATGTCTTCAGCAGAGGTAATTTTCATGCTCATTTTTGTGTCATCTGCGTAGGATGACACGAAGCTGTGATGTGTATTTTTGTCTATAACTGATATGAGAATAAGGAACAGCAGTGGTGCAAGGACTGTACCTTGAGGTACAGAGCTTTTAACTGCGCTTGGACTCGATTTTATTTGATTGACTGTTACTCTTTGTGTTCTGTTCGACAGGAAATTGAGTATCCAGCGTCCTACTTTTCCAGTTATTCCCATTGACCTCATTTTGTGAGCTAACACCCCATGGTCACATTTGCCGAACGCCTTTGCAAACTCTGTGTATACAACATCTGCATTTTGCTTTTCTTCTAGAGCTTCTGTGATTTTGTCATAGTGGTTGAGTAACTGTGACAGACAGGATCTTCCCGCTCTAAATCCATGTTGTCCTGGGTTGTGCAACTCATTGTTTTCCATAAAACTAAGTTTGATTTCTAATCACTCTTTCAAACACTTTTATTATGTGTGATGTTAGTTCAACTGGCCTATAATTTTTTGCCAAGGCTTTACTCCCCCCCTTCCTTGTGCAACGGAGCTATATCTGCTGATTTAAGTGCTGCTGGTATCTCCCCTGTATCCAGGCTCTTTCTCCATATTACGCTGAGTGCTCTCGCTACTGGTACTTTACATTTCTTTATGAATATTGAATTCCATGAGTCAGGCCCAGGAGCTGAGTGCATAGGCATATTGTCAATTTCTCTTTCAAAGTCTTCCGAGTTTGTGGTAATATCCGTTATATTATCTGCCGCTTGAATGTCATTCATAAAGAAGCTGTCTGGGTCATCAACTTTCATGTTGTTTATTGGTGTGCTAAACATAGCCTCATACTGGCTTCTTAGAATTTCACTAATCTCTTTGTTGTCCTCTGTGTACGTACCTTCAGTTGTAGTTAACGATCCAATACTAGTCGAGGTTTTTTATTTTGATTTTGCGTATGTGAAAAAATATTTCGGATTTTTCTTTATCTCTTGTATAGCTTTCTGTTCCAATTCCATTTCCTCAGACTCATATGATCGCGTCAACGTTTGTTCTATTTCTTCGATCTCCCTGCTTAGGCTTGTTTTCCTTGCTTGTGATAGTCGTGTCTGCCGAAACATTTCCGTTATTTTTTTTCCTTCTCCTGTACAGTCGTCTGCGTTCTCTTTCTAGAGTGGTCCTCTTTCTGCCCCTCCTCACAGGCACGTGCTTCAAGCAGACCTTGTAAGCTTCAGCTGTCAGTTGAGCTATTCCCTGTGTGGGAGTTTTGTCGCTTAAGACCGTCTCCCATTGAATGGTTGCAAGGGCTACATTTATTTTTTCCCAGTCAATTCTGTTATTGTTGAAATTGAATTGATTGAATATTCCTTCTCGCTTGGGTCTCTTAGACCTACTACCGTTATATATGCTAGTTCGCACTTCAATGAGCTTATGGTCTGAATATGTAGTATCTCAGATTGTAATGTCTCTGATTAGTTCATCATTGTTTGTGAATAACAAGTCTAGTGTGTTTTCGTTCCTAGTTGGTTCTGTAATCTGTTGATTGAGCGAGAATTTGTCACAGAATCTCAAAAGTTCTCTGACCTGTGGTTGGTTATTTCCCGGGTCATTCCCTGCTATGATATTTGTGTTTGCTATTCTCCATCTTAGACTCGGTAAATTGAAATCTCCAAGGAAGATAATATCTGGAGCTGGGTTTGCTAGGTTGTCAAGTATGTTCTCTATTTTGTGCATCTGCTCTGTGAATTCCTCAACCGTTGAATCTGGCGGTTTATATATTAGAATAATAATTAGGTTTAGTTTCTCTACCAAGTACCTCTACCACCTCATTAGTTGAGTTTAGTAGTTCTGTGCATACCAGGTCTTCTTTAATATACAGACCTACTCTCCATTTGACAGAGTTTTTCTATCACATCTTTATAAATTATAATTTGGAATCCAGATTTCACCATCCATGTAATCTTTTGTATGAGTTTCCATGAATGCCCCAAATATTGAGTTTGACTCTAATAGGAGGCCATTTATGAACTTAACTTTATTTCTTGACTTTGGCTTTAAACCTTGAATGTTTGCAAATATGAATGATTGTCCATATTGTGTGTAACTTCTGGAAGGTTTTGGTAGTTCTCCCTCCTCTCTACCCTGACCCAGGGTGTGTTGTTGTGGCAATGGTTTGTCCAGTTTTGGAAGTGATACTGGGGAGTGTGGTAGTCTCTGTGTAGTTGGGGGGTGTAGTATGTGTGGGTTTGATGACGAACCGTAGTCCAGTCTTGGGCATTTCCCCCTCTCCATCCGTACTCCTGCCACGTTTCTGCCTGTCTGTTTCTCCCTCTGTTTGTACCTGCCTCTAAAAAAATTTCAGGGCTATTATATTGGACTTCCTCTCTTATATAGCGCTGTGTACCTCTGATGTGGAAATCAGGGCAATGAAGATCAAGCATTTCCTCTCATGAAGAATCGAACTTCAGTCCCAAGATGTCAATTTTATCTGTGAACACAAGGCTTTTGCCACCCATTGGCAAGCTTGTCCGTTTCGCCATGTGGAATCTTGTTATCATCACCGGCTTGTGTCTTCTCAGCCACAAATGTGACCTGCCATCTCCTACCCCAGGAAAGAATCGCTGAAAGTTGGTGATTGATGATTCTTGCAGCAGTTGGCATTTCTTTCTTTCTGTATGTTAAGGTTAGAGCTCCATCTGGATAAGCGCTCAGTGGTTCAAGACACAGTGAAGGTGTGAGGGTGAGGGAGTGGAGGCGCTGCTCTTGAGCCCCATCCCACGGCGCCAAGGCCTGGCCTGCGGCGGCTGTGGTGGTGGTGGTGGTGGTGGCTGTGGTGGTGGTGGTGGAGCCCTCCAGGAATGAGATGAAGTATAAATTGTCATGCACACTTCTGTGGAAATAAACATTCCATTCACCTGGTGTGTATATAGGAGTCTCGAACCGTGGTTCGAGTCTCCTACAGCCCAGTTTAATAAGATGAAGTAGATCGTTGAAACAGATATTCCACAGCAGAGGGCCAAGGACACTACCCTGTGGACGCCGGCACCAGTTGAGTGACTTTTGGATTCAGCTCCATTGAGAACTACCGTTAGAGACTGTTCTTGAAGGTAGTCCTTTATTAACTATAAGATGGAGCCTGAGATGCCTAGTGCTTGAAGCTTCACTACTTATCCAGAGTGCCAGACCTGATCAAAGGTTCCTGCTGTGTCTAGAGCGACAACACAGCTGATCTTATCTTGCTATCTTGTTACCTTGAGATGATTTCGGGGCTACACGTCCCCGCGGCCCGGTTCCGACCAGGCCTCCTCGTTGCTGGACTGGTCAACCAGGCTGTTGAACGCGGCTGCTCACCGCCTGACGTACGAGTCACAGCCTGGTTGATCAGGTATCCTTTGGAGGTGCTAATCGAGTTCTCTCTTGAACACTGTGAGGGGTCGGCCAGTTATGTCCCTTATGTGTAGTGGAAGCGTGTTGAACAGTCTCGGGCCTCTGATGTTGATAGTTCTCTCTTGAACACTGTGAGGGGTCGGCCAGTTATGTCCCTTATGTGTAGTGGAAGCGTGTTGAACAGTCTCGGACCTCTGATGTTGATAGTTCTCTCTTGAACACTGTGAGGGGTCGGCCAGTTATACCCCTTATGTGTAGTGGAAGCGTGTTGAACAGTCTCGGACCTCTGATGTTGATAGTTCTCTCTTGAACACTGTGAGGGGTCGGCCAGTTGTACCCCTTATGTGTAGCGGAAGCGTGTTGAACAGTCTCGGACCTCTGATGTTGATAGTTCTCTCTTGAACACTGTGAGGGGTCGGCCAGTTATACCCCTTATGTGTAGCGGAAGCGTGTTGAACAGTCTCGGACCTCTGATGTTGATAGTTCTGTCTTGAACACTGTGAGGGGTCGGCCAGTTATGTCCCTTATGTGTAGTGGAAGCGTGTTGAACAGTCTCGGGCCTCTGATGTTGATAGTTCTCTCTTGAACACTGTGAGGGGTCGGCCAGTTATGCCTCTTATGTGTAGTGGAAGCGTGCTAAACAGTCTCGGACCTCTGATGTTGATAGAGTTCTCTCTCAGAGTACCTGTTGCACCTCTGCTTTTCAACGGGGGCATTCTGCACATCCTGCCATGCCTTCTGGTCTCATGTGATGTTATTTCTGTGTGCAGGTTTGGGACCAGCCCCTCTAATATTTTCCACGTGTAAATTATTATGTATCTCTCCCGCCTGCGCTCAAGAGAATACAGATTTAGGCATTTTAGTCGGTCCCAGTAGTTTAGATGTTTTACTGACTGAGTTTTACTATATGTATATATATATATATATATATATATATATATATATATATATATATATATATATATATATATATATATATATATATATAATATATATATATACAATATATTTGTGTGTATGATGTAGTGGGCGAGTGTTGTGAGGTGGAGAGAGGAAGGGGTGACCCTGCTGACCCGTCACCTGCTGACTGTAAACATGTTTACCTGCCTCACCGCTCCTTGACTTACTCTTTATTGTTGCATCCACACTCCCAGGGACACCAGTGTCCACACTCCCAGGGACACCAGTGTCCACACTCCCAGGGACACCAGTGTCCACACTCCCAGGGACACCAGTGTCCACACTCCCAAAGACACCAGTGTCCATACTCCCAAAGACACCAGTGTCCACACTCCCAAAGACACCAGTGTCCACACTCCCAAAGACACCAGTGTATCTGCTCGTCATGCGGGTCACGAGCTCTGTTCCTTCCAGGGTTTCGTTTCGTGGGCTCTCTCTGCGGATATTTTATCAGGGTCAAACACAAACCCGTTTCCGATGTGGCGCTGAGGGCCACGTGGCGGCCAGCTGTGACGCTCCTCGTGCTGAGGCCCCTTCAGTTTTCCTGGAAGATGACTTTCCCTTCATATCTGTGCGTGGGGTTTCTTCGGCGGATCCTCGCTCAGTCCTGGTGCCTGGTGTGGTTTCTGCGGCGGTTCCGGCAGGCGTTCCGTCTGGTCCTGATCTGTCTGGCCCTGGTATGTCTGCCCCACCGGTGAGCTCTGAGGACCTGGAGGCACCTGCTTCGGATCTTCAACGTTCGGTGGTTGCGGAGGTGCATCCGCAGCCGGTTGCTTCCGTGGAGACATTGGATGATGCTGTAGGGGTGGTGCCTGCTTCTCCTGCAAACGGACATGTGCTTCCCGGGGCTGTCGGGGTGGTGGTGTGTGAGACTCTCCCCAACCCTCTACCTCGTCACTTCTGGTGGTTTCCTCGTTCCCACGTGCCTCTTCTCCTGCGCCAGTCCTGTCGTCCCCGCTGGATACCTCACGTGTGCTGGAGTCTACCCTTCCGCCTGCTGTGTCTCTTTCTTCTCCGATTCCGGTCTCCGTAAATGGTAGTGGCTTTTTGCCCCGCGTTGTTGAGGCTGCTGTTCTGCGTGATCGTGCTGCCCCGGCTTTGGGGCCGCCTGTCAATGGTTCTTCTGGGGCACCGCTTGTTGGGGGTGACAGTTCCGACGATCAGCGGCCTCTTTTTAAGCGCCGTCGCTCGGCTCGGGCTGCGTCACCTCGCCGGACGTGGGCAGAGGAGCGGGATGCGATGGATGAGGATGCTGTGGACAACGCTGTGTTGCCGCCTGTGGTGCCTTCTGAGTTGGACGCTGTGCCTCCTGCTGGTGGCTTCCCTCAGTGGGCGGTAGCCCCTGGTGATCGCGACCTTGTAGTGGTGTTGTCGAAGGATGTGCGACGGGGAGGCTTCTGCTCCTGTTCCGGTTGGTGGGGGCGCTGGGGCCCCTGCGGAGCCACCCTCCGCGGGGCTCGGTGTGGTGCCCGGCGTCAAACGGAGTGCGCGCCCTAGTGGGCGGGCCGGTGTGCTTCCAAGTGTGCGGCCCTGTGACCAGCTTCCTAGGGGGAAACCCATCCCTTTCGTCCTTTTGTCCGGCGAGGTGATCGACAGATCTAAGGCAACTCTGACTTTTGAGTGTGATGCCCTGGTGCGTCCTGTTCCCTGGTGCCCATCTACCATCTGGCATCCGCGGGCGCAGTGCCGCGTGCCGGTCTTGGGCGTGCCGAATTCGATGCCTCGGCCTACTGCGACTCCTGGATATCCGCTTCCTGAAGATGACCAACTTGTTTGGGAAGCTTATTGCTTACGGTTTCCAGCTCGGGAGTACCCGGAGAAGTATGAGTGATTGGTGTGGTTGGTTTCTGTCTGTGTTGTGCGTGATGTTTCCCCGGTGCCTGCGTGCACAGGTGGGTGTCCTTGTCTGTGCGTGTGGGTAGTGTGGGGTTCCTGACCCCTGCCTGGCCTGTTTTGTTGTGTTTGCGATTTGTTTTTGTGCTTTGCCTTTAGTATGGGTGTTTGTGTTGTGGTTGTGTGCGGTTGTGGGTGTTTGGCGTTATTTCTTTCGTGTGGTTGCGCGCGCCCCGTGTATTGTGTTGGGGTGGCGGGCGGTGTGGTTGTGTATGTCGCTTGTGTGCGTGCGTTTATTTTCTTGTCCTGGTGATTGCTTTATTGTTTGTACAAAATTTATGTTATTTATGTTCTCGTCTGTAGTGTTTTGGGTGTCATGTTACTTGGTTGTTGGTGCCCTTAGTTGTGTCCGGTTCTGCCCCTTTGTGTGCGGGGGTCGGACTACCCGTGCTGGTGTCCTCCCCCCCCCCCTTTCTGTTTTAGGGGTGGTTGGCTTTCTGTACATTTGTTATGGATTTGTTTTTGTTATTGTCCTTATGTTATTTATGTGTCATTTATTTGTTGTATATTTTATGCAGTTTCTTTGCTTGTGTCCCTTTGTGTGTATTTTATTTTTCCTGTTTGATATTTGTATGATTGTTTTGTTTCTTTCCTCGCTCCTGCGGGGGCCTCTTTCTTTGCTCTCTACCTAATTTATTATTTATGCCTTTTTTATGGTGTGTGGCGCATGCCTTTTTTATGGTGTGTGGCGCATGCCTTTTTTTATGGTGTGTGGCGCATGCCTTTTTTATGGTGTGTGGCGCATGCCTTTTTTATGGTGTGTGGCGCATGCCTTTTTTATGGTGTGTGGCGCATGCCTTTTTTTATGGTGTGTGGCGCATGCCTTTTTTATGGTGTGAGGCGCATGCCTTTTTTATGGTGTGAGGCGCATGCCTTTTTTATGGTGTGTGGCGCATGCCTTTTTTTATGGTGTGTGGCGCATGCCTTTTTTATGGTGTGTGGCGCATGCCTTTTTTATGGTGTGAGGCGCATGCCTTTTTTATGGTGTGTGGCGCATGCCTTTTTTATGGTGTGAGGCGCATGCCTTTTTTATGGTGTGTGGCGCATGCCTTTTTTATGGTGTGAGGCGCATGCCTTTTTTATGGTGTGAGGCGCATGCCTTTTTTATGGTGTGAGGCGCATGCCTTTTTTATGGTGTGTGGCGCATGCCTTTTTTATGGTGTGTGGCGCATGCCTTTTTTATGGTGTGGCGCATGCCTTTTTTATGGTGTGTGGCGCATGCCTTTTTATGGTGTGGCGCATGCCTTTTTTATGGTGTGAGGCGCATGCCTTTTTTATGGTGTGAGGCGCATGCCTTTTTTATGGTGTGAGGCGCATGCCTTTTTTATGGTGTGTGGCGCATGCCTTTTTTATGGTGTGAGGCGCATGCGTTTTTTATGGTGTGGCGCATGCCTTTTTTATGGTGTGTGGCGCATGCCTTTTTTATGGTGTGTGGCGCATGCCTTTTTTTATGGTGTGTGGCGCATGCCTTTTTTATGGTGTGTGGCGCATGCCTTTTTTATGGTGTGTGGCGCATGCCTTTTTTATGGTGTGTGGCGCATGCCTTTTTTATGGTGTGGCGCATGCCTTTTTTATGGTGTGTGGCGCATGCCTTTTTTATGGTGTGGCGCATGCCTTTTTTATGGTGTGAGGCGCATGCCTTTTTTATGGTGTGTGGCGCATGCCTTTTTTATGGTGTGAGGCGCATGCCTTTTTTATGGTGTGAGGCGCATGCCTTTTTTATGGTGTGAGGCGCATGCCTTTTTTATGGTGTGAGGCGCATGCCTTTTTTATGGTGTGAGGCGCATGCCTTTTTTATGGTGTGAGGCGCATGCCTTTTTTATGGTGTGTGGCGCATGCCTTTTTATGGTGTGGCGCATGCCTTTTTTATGGTGTGAGGCGCATGCCTTTTTTATGGTGTGTGGCGCATGCCTTTTTTATGGTGTGTGGCGCATGCCTTTTTTATGGTGTGAGGCGCATGCCTTTTTTATGGTGTGTGGCGCATGCCTTTTTATGGTGTGGCGCATGCCTTTTTATGGTGTGGCGCATGCCTTTTTTATGGTGTGTGGCGCATGCCTTTTTATGGTGTGGCGCATGCCTTTTTTATGGTGTGAGGCGCATGCCTTTTTTATGGTGTGAGGCGCATGCCTTTTTTATGGTGTGTGGCGCATGCCTTTTTTATGGTGTGTGGCGCATGCCTTTTTATGGTGTGTGGCGCATGCCTTTTTATGGTGTGTGGCGCATGCCTTTTGTGTGTTATTGTGCGCCTCTGTATTTGTCTTTATGTTCATGTTTTTGTTGTTGTTCTTTTTGCTTTTATATGACGTATTTTGACTATTTCCTGTGCCATGTGGGGTTGTGTTATTTTTTGTTATCTCTTTGTTCTGTGGTTTGTACTTTGGTTTTTTATATCAATAAAAAAAATTGACCTTGGACCCAAGGGGAAGAGGAGAAGGCCCAGTGCACAATGCCTGGGCTCGATCCTGCAATGTGCAACATGGCCACCGGGCCTCCCCACCAACACCAGCAAATTTTTGATGACCAGACCACACACTAGAAATTGAAGGGACGACGACGTTTCGGTCCGTCCTGGACCATTCTCAAGTCGATTGTGATGGGGAGGTAGGGACAGACATTAAATAGGCAAGAGAGAGCTGAGGAGGAAAGTCAGGTGTAGGGGATAGTAGTAATGAGAACTGCAGCAGGCCTATTGGCCCATACGAGGCAGCTCCCATTATAACCACCGAAGGAGATAGTAATAGGAATAAGAAGAGGATAGCAAGGGAGCGTAGGAGAAGACAATGAACAGAAAAAGGGAGAAGAGAGAAAGAAAGGGAAAGAGAAAGAAAGAAATGGAAGGGGGAAAGCTTATGTTAAGTCACGTTTGTTAGAAAGATTAGAGCATTTGAGTATATACTGTGAAAGGGAAGAGTCCACAGCAACAAAGCCAGGACTCAAGTTCATGTTGGGTACATTGTTAATAAGAGCCGATTCTACAAGACGGCGTCTGTGTAGAGGCAGGAAAGATTATTTTGGAGGAAGACCAATCAATGGGATGATTAGAATCCCTCACATGGCAGAAGAGAGCATTATTAGTGTCTGCAGACATAACACTTCTCTTGTGTTCTTTAAGTCTGTCATTCAGTGTACGGCCAGTTTCGCCAAAGTATTGGAGAGGACAAGATGAACAGGAAATAGAGTAGACACCAGTAGCATTAGAAGCAGGAGGAGCAGTGTGAACTAGATTGCTACGAAGTGTGTTACTTTGTCGAAAGGCGAGTTTAATGTCAAGAGGACGAAAGGTATTGGTAAAAGTTTTGAGTTCAGATATGAAGGGAAGGCATAGTACAGTGCTACTAGTGTTGGAAGCAGGTTTAGGATGAAAGAAATTTCGTTTCATCCGAAATTTCTTTCATCCTAAACCTGCTTCCAACACTAGTAGCACTGTACCCAACACTAGTAGCACTTCCAACACTAGTAGCACTGTGAGGACGACCCTCACCAACGAGGACGACCCCTCACTAACGGTAGTCTCCCCTCCACAGCGGACGGGTTCACCTACACCTTCGGGATCTACTTCGTGCAGCTGATGCAGTACTACGACGCCTCCGCCGCCTCCACCTCCTGGATCGCCTCCATCCTGGTCGGCGTCACTCTCGGCTCAGGTCAGTACCCTCACCAACGTGTGTGTATATATATATATATATATATATATATATATATATATATATATATATATATATATATATATATATATATATATATGTATATATATATATATATATATATATATATATATATATATATATATATATATATATATATATGTATATATATATATATATATATATATATATATATATATATATATATATATATATATATATATATATATTAGTATATTTTGGTAGCAGTCTTTCCTGTAGACATATATTATTAAATATGACCGAAAAAGTAAGATTAATAATTCTAACACGAATTTTCTCAATCTTTCGTACATTTCTTTTCACTGTTAGTGGTAATTCAAAAATCAATTCTCCAAAATTCATTTTTATTTCTAGTCTGACGTGACACTGGAGCGCGTTTCGTAAAACTTATTACATTTTCAAAGACTTTAGTTACACATACACAACTGAATAGAACTTACATATCTCCGATTTGTTTATATCTACATTTAAGTGAGGTGGATGGGGTGAGGTGGTATTTAATAGGGTATTAAATTCATCAACACAAGACAGAACACGAAACAATGGGTATTGAATAGAAGTGATTGTAGAAAGCCCATTGGTCCATATTTCTTGATGCTTCTATATTGGAGCGGAGTCTTGAGGTGGGTAGAATATAGTTGTGCATTAATTGGCTGTTGATTGCTGGTGTTGACTATATATATATATATATATATATATATATATATATATGACAATGTCAGACCACGGAGGAAAAATGAAACAGGAATTTCCTTAAGTACTCCTTCTTTCCTTAAGTACTCCTTTGACTCCTTCCGAAGATGTATTAATATACGAAAGTACTTAAGGAAATTCCTGTTTCATTTTTCCTCCGTGGTCTGACATTGTCACATTTTTAATCACGTGTTTACTTTCGTGATATACACACACACACACATATATATATATATATATATATATATATATATATATATATATATATATATATATATATATATATATATATATATATATTAATTAATTATTTACACTTAAAATTTGCTTATATAAATTTACACGTTTCGAACCAACATGGTTTATTCTCAAGTGATGGGACAGTGCTGGGCATATTGGATTTATACCACTAGGGATGTCAGGTACAGACAGACACAAGTAGATGATGAGTAATGGGTAAAGCAGTCAACAGTAAAGCATAAAAGTGTGAAGAATAAGGTGAAAAAAGTGTACGAAGCAAATATAAAGATTAATCATGTGTAGTGGAGGTGGCATGTTGAGCAGTGTCTTCCATGTTGGCATGTTGAGCAGTGGCTTCCATGTTGGCATGTTGAGCAGTGTCTTCCATGTTGGCATGTTGGGCAGTGTCTTCCATGTTGGCATGTTGAGCAGTGTCTTCCATGTTGGCATGTTGAGCAGTGTCTTCCATGTTGGCATGTTGAGCAGTGTCTTCCATGTTGGCATGTTGAGCAGTGTCTTCCATGTTGGCATGTTGAGCAGTGGCTTCCATGTTGGCATGTTGAGCAGTGTCTTCCATGTTGGCATGTTGGGCAGTGTCTTCCATGTTGGCATGTTGAGCAGTGTCTTCCATGTTGGCATGTTGAGCAGTGTCTTCCATGTTGGCATGTTGAGCAGTGTCTTCCATGTTGGCATGTTGAGCAGTGTCTTCCATGTTGGCATGTTGAGCAGTGTCTTCCATGTTGGCATGTTGGGCAGTGTCTTCCATGTTGGCATGTTGGGCAGTGTCTTCCATGTTGGCATGTTGGGCAGTGTCTTCCATGTTGGCATGTTGGGCAGTGTCTTCCATGTTGGCATGTTGGGCAGTGTCTTCCATGTTGGCATGTTGAGCAGTGGCTTCCATGTTGGCATGTTGAGCAGTGGCTTCCATGTTGGCATGTTGAGCAGTGGCTTCCATGTTGGCATGTTGGGCAGTGGCTTCCATGTTGGCATGTTGAGCAGTGTCTTCCATGTTGGCATGTTGAGCAGTGTCTTCCATGTTGGCATGTTGGGCAGTGTCTTCCATGTTGGCATGTTGGGCAGTGTCTTCCATGTTGGCATGTTGGGCAGTGTCTTCCATGTTGGCATGTTGGGCAGTGTCTTCCATGTTGGCATGTTGGGCAGTGTCTTCCATGTTGGCATGTTGAGCAGTGTCTTCCATGTTGGCATGTTGGGCAGTGTCTTCCATGTTGGCATGTTGAGCAGTGTCTTCCATGTTGGCATGTTGGGCAGTGGCTTCCATGTTGGCATGTTGAGCAGTGGCTTCCATGTTGGCATGTTGGGCAGTGTCTTCCATGTTGGCATGTTGGGCAGTGTCTTCCATGTTGGCATGTTGAGCAGTGGCTTCCATGTTGGCATGTTGGGCAGTGTCTTCCATGTTGGCATGTTGGGCAGTGTCTTCCATGTTGGCATGTTGGGCAGTGTCTTCCATGTTGGCATGTTGGGCAGTGTCTTCCATGTTGGCATGTTGGGCAGTGTCTTCCATGTTGGCATGTTGAGCAGTGTCTTCCATGTTGGCATGTTGGGCAGTGTCTTCCATGTTGGCATGTTGAGCAGTGTCTTCCATGTTGGCATGTTGAGCAGTGTCTTCCATGTTGGCATGTTGAGCAGTGTCTTCCATGTTGGCATGTTGAGCAGTGTCTTCCATGTTGGCATGTTGAGCAGTGTCTTCCATGTTGGCATGTTGAGCAGTGTCTTCCATGTTGGCATGTTGAGCAGTGTCTTCCATGTTGGCATGTTGGGCAGTGTCTTCCATGTTGGCATGTTGAGCAGTGTCTTCCATGTTGGCATGTTGGGCAGTGTCTTCCATGTTGGTATGTTGGGCAGTGTCTTCCATGTTGGCATGTTGAGCAGTGTCTTCCATGTTGGCATGTTGGGCAGTGTCTTCCATGTTGGCATGTTGAGCAGTGTCTTCCATGTTGGCATGTTGGGCAGTGTCTTCCATGTTGGCATGTTGGGCAGTGTCTTCCATGTTGGCATGTTGGGCAGTGTCTTCCATGTTGGCATGTTGAGCAGTGTCTTCCATGTTGGCATGTTGGGCAGTGTCTTCCATGTTGGCATGTTGAGCAGTGGCTTCCATGTTGGCATGTTGGGCAGTGTCTTCCATGTTGGCATGTTGGGCAGTGTCTTCCATGTTGGCATGTTGGGCAGTGTCTTCCATGTTGGCATCTTCCCACCCAACATAAATACCCACATTACGGAACTGTTCACTCTACCCACCATGAGAGTAACAACATGACCCGTACGTGAAGATGTGTGGGGGGGGGGGGGAGAGGCGAGTACTATGATACCTGCCTGGGGCTCGAACACCTCCCACAACCCCATCCAACAGCTATCCCAACTTTGCAGGGGGAAATGGGTTAGGACACGGGATGGACATGGGCTGGGTGGGTGGGGGGGGGGTGTAGGCCTAAGTTAAATGCTTCACAAAATATTATATGTACCTCAGCTACAATGTAAAGAATATATTTTGAAAGATTTTAAACTGAACCTGGATGGATTCTGAGAGTAAAAGTTGTGTGGCCGTTCTCCAGATGAACAAAAAATGTGCAGCTTTGAATGGTGGTGTTAGTGTGCAACAATATGTCCTGGCTAGACACTACTACCAAGTAGTAGTGTCTACCAAGTAGATACCAAGTAGATACTAGTGTTACCAAGTAGTCTCCATAACTACCAAGGGTGCCAACACTCCCCACACCTGCCGGGCTGGCTCCCCATATGCATCTTTCCTCCACACGCTTCCCGCTTCATTTTCAATAATAATTAATCTTTCACTGAAGAATAAATGAAATTGATTTGAACATTTAGGAAAGTGTTGTTGTGGCAATAATTGACCTGCAAGAGTTGAGGAGGAAGAGTAGAGTAATCCTCTCACTGGGACATTCCTTCGTCAGTAGCTTAAAATGATTTTAAATTGAGTAGTCAATTTGAGTAGAAATTAATGTTTGTATTATAATTATAGAAAACGTAATACCAAGAGAGGAAGTCGATTTAATTGAAATAAATCTGTAATCCCAGATGAAGATGAGAGAGTTCAAAGAGAAGATAATGGTGCCAGTAGTACAATATGGCTGACGTTGTACCAGATCAGGTGTTGCAACCCGTCCTCCTCTGTACACTGTACATGTTGTAACTGTGCACCATCCTCTATACATACACGTAAAGAACAAGTACATGGTAGAATTTGGTAGTATTCACTTAATATGGTCAAGAAAAAAGTGAGCTAAACACAAAACTTAAATATTCCTACGCCAATCATATGTATTATATTAATTTGGCCTCAGATAGCATGTATTAGGACCAGGAAGGTTAAGTCAAGTTTTCCTTGCAACATCACTACAAAAACTTTTCCGTTTTGTCCAAATTCAGGAGTACGAATTTATATTTTGTAATTGACTTTTACGACAATATATGTGGGATGGTTGTGGTGGTTAGTGTCAGTAGCAGGTAATGGGTAGGATGGTGTGAGTATCCCCTGGTCACTGACCCGCCCGTTACTTCCCGTTTTCCTCCACCAGTCACCAAGCTCGGGGCATGTGCTGCCCACCAGGCAACTCAACCATTTGTTTCCACATAAAATTTGCGAACTTGAGCCATAGTTTCAGTGAGAAATATATAGTAGTAGTAATAGTAGCCATCCATCAATGTATACAGATTTGATTAAGAACGAAAAAATCATTCAGAATAAACAAAGTTGTAACTCTGATGTGTTTGTTCTCTGTGATGGCAGCAAGCACGGGAAGCATATTTAGAACGTGTGTGCCCTATATAAAGTGGGAAGGATGTTTACCCGCTCCCCAACACTTTAAACGTTCGCTAACATGCTTTCTTGTCTACAATTATTTAGCTCTTCAAATTTATGTACAAGTTCATGTGCCAAGATCTTCTTAGTTACAAAAGTAAACACAGTACTAATTTGTTAGAGAAAGTTGTGTTGAAGTGATGGTTGTGGTCTGCCAGAGTGTGTTAAGGTCTTCTCCCTAATGACAACTGTGCACCAAGTTGTAGCTGCTGTTTTATAAGGCGGCCCAAGCCATCAGTTGGCCTTCCTCGGCAGGTGTGGCGGTTAGAGGGGTGGAGCAGGTGTGTGGTGGGGGGCAGGTGTGTGGTGGGGGGCAGGTATGTCGTGGGGGGGGCAGGTATGTCGTGGGGGGGGCGGCAGGTGTGTCGTGGGGGGGGGCAGGTGTGTCGTGGGGGGGAGGCAGGTGTGTGGTGGGGGGGGGGGGGGGTGTTGTTTACTGTAGCGGCCAGGGACGACAAGCGGCCCGGCACTAAGTCAGCTCACATTCCAAGAGAGGCTGAGGACGCCCGGAGTGAGAGTTCTGCACCACACACAACATGGAGGACCGTGTTAAGTCATATAAGATAATAAACAAGTTAGCGTTGATCCCGACCACTTGTTAGGCGGGGCGTGAAGCACCAATGACAGCCTGGCCAGAGTGCCTCCATATATATTAGTGCTCCAGTGACCGCGCGGCCACCTGCTCACCCAAGATGCGCCCCTCACCACTTGCTCCACTTCCTCTTACCTGTTTACTGCAAGGTGAGCACAAGCATCAGGTGAGAGGAAACAATGCCAAAACGTTTCTCTCCTGCCGCGGTAATCGAATCCGAGGTCTTCTAATTGTTCATAATCCAGGTAAAGTTATCAGGAATAATTGGCCACTTTAGACAGTTCTCCGGCTTCGTGGTCTGGCTGTACTACACTACGGTACAGTCTGGCTGTACCGCTACGGTACAGTCTGGCTGTACCGCTACGGTACAGTCTGGCTGTACCGCTACGGTACAGTCTGGCTGTACTGCTACGGTACAGTCTGGCTGTACTACACTACGGTACAGTCTGGCTGTACCACACTACGGTACAGTCTGGCTGTACCACTACGGTACAGTCTGGCTGTACCACACTACGGTATAGTCTGGCTGTACCACACTACGGTACAGTCTGCCTGTACTACACTACGGTACAGTCTGGCTGTACCACACTACGGTATAGTCTGGCTGTACCACACTACGGTACAGTCTGGCTGTACTACACTACGGTACAGTCTGGCTGTACTACACTACGGTACAGTCTGGCTGTACTACACTACGGTACAGTCTGGCTGTACCACACTACGGTATAGTCTGGCTGTACCACACTACGGTACAGTCTGGCTGTACTACACTACGGTACAGTCTGGCTGTACCACTACGGTATAGTCTGGCTGTACCACACTACGGTACAGTCTGGCTGTACCACACTACGGTACAGTCTGGCTGTACTACACTACGGTACAGTCTGGCTGTACTACACTACGGTACAGTCTGGCTGTACTACACTACGGTACAGTCTGGCTGTACTACACTACGGTACAGTCTGGCTGTACCACACTACGGTACAGTCTGGCTGTACCACACTACGGTACAGTCTGGCTGTACTACACTACGGTACAGTCTGGCTGTACTACACTACGGTACAGTCTGGCTGTACCACACTACGGTATAGTCTGGCTGTACCACACTACGGTACAGTCAGGCTGTACTACACTATGGTCCAGTCTGGCTGTACCACACTACGGTACAGTCTGGCTGTACCACACTACGGTACAGTCTGGCTGTACCACACTACGGTACAGTCTGGCTGTACCACACTACGGTACAGTCTGGCTGTACTACACTACGGTACAGTCTGGCTGTACCACACTATGGTACAGTCTGCCTGTACTACACTACGGTACAGTCTGGCTGTACCACACTACGGTATAGTCTGGCTGTACCACACTACGGTACAGTCTGGCTGTACTACACTATGGTACAGTCTGGCTGTACTACACTACGGTACAGTCTGGCTGTACCACACTACGGTATAGTCTGGCTGTACCACACTACGGTACAGTCTGGCTGTACTACACTACGGTACAGTCTGGCTGTACCACTACGGTATAGTCTGGCTGTACCACACTACGGTACAGTCTGGCTGTACCACACTACGGTACAGTCTGGCTGTACTACACTACGGTACAGTCTGGCTGTACTACACTACGGTACAGTCTGGCTGTACTACACTACGGTACAGTCTGGCTGTACTACACTACGGTACAGTCTGGCTGTACCACACTACGGTACAGTCTGGCTGTACCACACTACGGTACAGTCTGGCTGTACTACACTACGGTACAGTCTGGCTGTACTACACTACGGTACAGTCTGGCTGTACCACACTACGGTATAGTCTGGCTGTACCACACTACGGTACAGTCAGGCTGTACTACACTATGGTCCAGTCTGGCTGTACCACACTACGGTACAGTCTGGCTGTACCACACTACGGTACAGTCTGGCTGTACCACACTACGGTACAGTCTGGCTGTACCACACTACGGTACAGTCTGGCTGTACTACACTACGGTACAGTCTGGCTGTACCACACTATGGTACAGTCTGGCTGTACTACACTACGGTACAGTCTGGCTGTACCGCACTACGGTACAGTCTGGCTGTACTACACTACGGTACAGTCTGGCTGTACCACACTACGGTACAGTCTGGCTGTACTACACTACGGTACAGTCTGGCTGTACCACACTACGGTACAGTCTGGCTGTACCACACTACGGTACAGTCTGGCTGTAGAACTCTACGGTACAGTCTGCCTGTACCACACTACGGTACAGTCTGGCTGCACCACACTATGGTACAGTCTGGCTGTACCGCTCTACGGTACAGTCTGGCTGTACCACTACGGTACAGTCTGGCTGTACCACACTACGGTACAGTCTGGCTGTACCACTACGGTACAGTCTGGCTGTAGAACTCTACGGTACAGTCTGGCTGTACCACACTACGGTACAGTCTGGCTGTAGAACTCTACGGTACAGTCTGCCTGTACCACACTACGGTACAGTCTGGCTGCACCACACTATGGTACAGTCTGGCTGTACCGCTCTACGGTACAGTCTGGCTGTACCACTACGGTACAGTCTGGCTGTACCACTACGGTACAGTCTGGCTGTACCACACTACGGTACAGTCTGGCTGTACCACTACGGTACAGTCTGGCTGTACCACACTACGGTACAGTCTGGCTGTACCACCGAGACAAATATGAGTCATGAGTTAACTCCTCACGTAGACTTGACTAAGTGTAAACTCCGTCACCAGAACTATTCGCAAACTTTCCATCGTCATTTGTTTTTATACAAGACTTCTTACAGTCTTAATGGGCCCAATAGCACGTATAGCGTTTCGGGCAGGTCCTTAAACCTAATGTTCCCCGGAATACCACCCGCTAAATCGTTTAACAACCAGGTACCTTCACTGCTAACAGAGGCTACAGTTATGGATTGATGCCCAGTCAATCCTCCCCGCCAGGATATAAACTTTGGCCAAATCGCTAGCGAAGCACGGGTCGAGTGTCTTCCCACTTCACCACAGGGATCATCTATATAATATAATGTGAAAAAATAGCTGATCCCCCCTCCACCTTTCCTTACCTTTCCATTTACCTAATCCCAGCCTCCCAGCCTGCCTGCCTGCCAGCCTCCCAGCTGCCAGCCTCCCAGCCTTCCAGCTGCCAGCCTGCCAGCCTCCCAGCCTCCCAGCCTTCCAGCCTCCCAGCTGCCAGCCTCCCAGCCTCCCAGCTGCCAGCCTGCCAGCCTCCCATCCTGCCAGCCTCCCATCCTGCCAGCCTGCCAGCCTCTCCACTCTCCTCTCGCCAGAATCCCCACCAGGACACAGGGGAGATACCAGCTACACCTAAATCTGCAGATATAGCTGCTCTGCACAAGGGAGGTAGTAAAGCTTTGGCAAAAAATTATAGTCCAGTTGCACTAATATCACACATAATAAAAGTTTTTGAAAAAGTGATTAGGAATCAAATTTCTAGTTTTATGCAAAATAATGAACTGCACAACCCAGGACAACATGGATTTAGAGCGGGAAGATCCTGTCTGTCACAGTTACTCAACCACTGTGACAAAATCACAGAAGCCCTAGAAGAAAAGTAAAATGCAGATGTTGTATACACAGACTTTGCAAAGGCACTCGACAAATGTGACCATGGAGTGATAGCACACAAAATGAGGTCAATGGGTATAACTGGTAAAGTAGGACGCTGGATACTCAATTTCCTGTCGAGAGTAACAGTCAATCAAATGAAATCGAGCCCAAGCGCAGTTAAAAGCTCTTGTACCTCAAGGTACAGTCCTTGCATCACTGCTGTTCCTTATTCTCATATCTGATATAGACAAAAATGCAAGTCACAGCTTCGTGTCATCCTTTGCCGATGACACAAAAATCGGCATGAAAATTACCTCTGCTGAAGACAATGAAAAACTACAAGCAGATATTAATAAAGTTTTCGACTGGACAGCAGAAAAAAAAACATGATGTTTAACAGTGATAAATTCCAGGTACTCAAGTACGGTAAAAATGAGAACCTTAAACATAATACAGGGTACAAAACACAATCAAATCTGACCATAGTATGAAAACAGCATGTCAAGGGCTTGGGAATAATGATGTCTGACGACCTAACGTTTAGGGAGCATAACCAAGCAAATATTGCGTCAGCTAGAAAAATGGTCGGATGGATTACGAGAACTTTCAAATCCAGGGATCCCATCATAATGGTTGTACTATACAAATCACTTGTACTGTCCCGTCTTGAGTACTGCTCAGTACTCATTTTCCCCTTCAGAGCTGGAAAAATTGCTGAAATAGAGTGAGTACAGAGAACGCATACGGCACGCATACACGCAATAAATCACGTAAATTATTGAGATCGTTTCAAAGCCTTCCAAATGTACACACTAGAAAGAAGACGAGAGAGATATCAAATAATATACACATGGAAAATACTGGAGGGTCAGGTCCCAAATCTACACAGTAAAATAACAACGTACTGGAGTGAACGATATGGATGAAAATGCAGGATAGAACCAGTGTAGAGCAGAGGTGCCATAGGCACAATCAGAGAACACTGTATAAACATCAGAGGTCCACGGTTGTTCAACATCCTCCCAGCGACTATAAGAAAAATTGCCGGGACAACCGTGGACATCTTCAAGAGAAAACTAGATAGTTTCCTCCAAGGAGTGCCGGACCAACCGGGCTGTGGTGGGTATGTGGGCCTGCGGGCCGCTCCAAGCAACAGCCTGGTGGACCAAACTCCTGGCCTCGGGCCGGGCTTGGGGAGTAGAACAACTCCCAGAACCCCATCAAGCAGGTATCTTCTGTCCCCGAAGTTTACGACAGGTTGACAGTTGACGCATTGTCTTGTAAGGACAGTGTCCAGGGCATTTGGCCCACGTGAACACTACGCCCTCTGCTCCTTCAAGAAAGGTCTAATCTAGTTGACTTGCCTCTGAGGTGCCCAGAGACCGGGCCTAGTGCTTTGAGGGGGGCTGTATCTTCATAGCTCCGGACATAATAGTTTAGTTATCCCTCACTGTGGATTGGACCTTGTTCTGGATGGGTGTGAACCGCCCAAAGGTGGGGGGGAGGGGTGAGTTAGCAGCCTTATTGGTGATGTATTAGTACAATACAGTACACTGTATTGTACTGTAGTGTACAGATTAGTACAGTACCAACTAACACCCCTGCTTGGTGGTGTGTTGATAGATGTAGTGCCTGGTGTTGGGTGTACTGCAGCATAGTACTAACAGCCTGATGGACCAGTTCACACACTAGTACTGGCACAATTGAGAAACCACTGACGATAGGAAGGAAACAGAAATATTTAGAGAAGACAGTCGGGTTCGTTCTCAACTCACAATCGCGAATTCCGGGTTCGAATCCGGCCGGAACGGAAATGTTTGGCGCGTTTCCTATCACCTAATGCACCTATTCACCAAGCAATATATACTGGGGTCTCAATGCTACCGTAGCCTGCTAGCATTACGCAAGCAATAAAGAAATATGGTATATTTACTCAGCATAAAGTTGGTGGTGAATATGGAAGATGAACAAACGTAGCCAGGAGTACTCAGCTTGCGGTAACATGTATATATACACAGGCTACCTGTCCCCGACACAATAAATGATTAATATAATTATATAATGAGCATTTGGTTGTTATAGGGGCGTGCTAACCGGCTCCACTGTACCAGTGTAACTAAAACAGAATACACTTAATAATGTCAGCGGAAATCCGTCATGGTATCTGAGGGCTTCCGTGCTCATTGTAAATATGTGTGTCTGAGATGACCACATATATGTATTAGGGTCACCTGGTGACCTACTCCCCCCCCCCCCCCCCCTACCCCAGGACCGAGCCTCAGGTAAATACACTTATTTATCCTGAGAAAACGGGAAGATACCTGAGTCACCCTCCCTGGGGACACCCAGACTTACACCATCACGCCACGCCACGCCACGCCATGGCACGCCACGCCACGCCACGCCACGCACGCCACGCACGCCACGCCACGCCACGCACGCCACGCCACGCCACTCACGCCACGCACGCCACGCACGCCACGCCACGCACGCCACCGCATGCCACCGCACGCCACGACACAAACATGCTACACGCTTCCTCTCTAGACTAATACATTTGCCTGAGAGATGGGCGAGGTGAGGGGGTGGGGGGCGAGCGTGAAGCACATCCCCGGGGCTGTGTGTCAGACCACGCCACACATCCCCTAGGCTGCAGGTGTGTACTCACCTAGTTGTACTCACCTAGTTGTGTCTGCAGGATCGAGCATTGACTCTTGGATCCCGCCTTTCGAGCATCGGTTGTTTACAGCAATGACTCCTGTCCTATTTCCCTATCATACCTGGTTTTAAAATTATGAATAGTATTTGCTTCCACAACCTGTTCCTGAAGTGCATTCCATTTCCCCACTACTCTCACGCTAAAAGAAAACTTCCTAACATCTCTGTGACTCATCTGAGTTTCAAGCTTCCATCCATGTCCTCTCGTTCTGTTACTATTCCGTGTGAACATTTCGTCTATGTCCACTCTGTCAATTCCTCTGAGTATCTTATACGTTCCTATCATGTCCCCCCTCTCCCTTCTTTCTAGTGTCGTAAGGCACAGTTCCCTCAGGCGCTCTTCATACCCCATCCCTCGTAGCTTTGGGACGAGTCTCGTTGCAAACCTCTGAACCTTTTCCAGTTTCATTATATGCTTCTCCAGATGGGGACTCCATGATGAGGCGGCATACTCTAAGACTGGCCTTACGTAGGCAGTGTAAAGCGCCCTAAATGCCTCCTTACTTAGGTTTCTTGTGTGTGTGTGTGTGTGTGTGTGTGTGTGTGTGTGTGTGTGTGTGTGAGTGAGTGAGTGAGTGAGTGAGTGAGTGAGTGAGTGAGTGAGTGTGTGAGTGAGTGTGTGAGTGTGTGAGTGTGTGGGTGAGTGAGTGTGTGAGTGAGTGAGTGTGTTAGTGAGTGAGTGTGTGAGTGGAGTGAGTGCGTGAGTGAGTGAGTAATTGAGTGAATGTGTGAGTGAATGAGTGTGTGAGTGAGTGAATAAGTGTGTGAGTGAGTGAGTGAGTGAGTGAGTGTGTTAGTGAGTGAGTGTGTGAGTGAGTGAGTGAGTGAGCGGGTGTGTGAGTGAGTGAGTGAGTGTGTGAGTGAGTGAGTGAGTGTGTGAGTGAGTGTGTGAGTGAGTGAGTGAGTAATTGAGTAAATGTGCGAGTGAATGAGTGTATGAGTGAGTGAATAAGTGTGTGAGTGAGTGTGTGAGTGGAGTGAGTGAGTGTGTGAGTGAGTGAGTAATTGAGTGAATGTGTGAGTGAGTAAGTGAATGAGTGTGTGAGTGAGTGAATAAGTGTGTGAGTGAGTGAGTAAGTGAGTGAGTGAGTGAGTGAGTGAGTGAGTGAGTGAGTGTGTGAGTGAGTGTGTGAGTGAGTGTGTGAGTGAGTGTGTGAGTGTGTGAGTGAGTGAGTGAGTGAGTGAGAGAGTGTGTGAGTGAGTGAGTGTGTGAGT
>NC_091162.1:23149281-23191781 GCF_040958095.1 Procambarus clarkii
ATTGTCTAACACAGTGTAGAGTAACATTGTCTAACACAGTGTAGAGTAACATTAACACAGTGTAGAGTAACATTGTCTAACACAGTGTAGAGTAACATTGTCTAACACAGTGTAGAGTAACATTGTCTAACACAGTGTAGAGTAACATTGTCTAACACAGTGTAGAGTAACATTGTCTAACACAGTGTAGAGTAACATTGTCTAACACAGTGTAGAGTAACATTAACACAGTGTAGAGTAACATTAACACAGTGTAGAGTAACATTATCTAACACAGTGTAGAGTAACATTGTCTAACACAGTGTAGAGTAACATTGTCTAACACAGTGTAAAGTAACATTGTCTAACACAGTGTAGAGTAACATTAACACAGTGTAGAGTAACATTGTCTAACACAGTGTAGAGTAACATTAACACAGTGTAGAGTAACATTGTCTAACACAGTGTAGAGTAACATTGTCTAACACAGTGTAGAGTAACATTATCTAACACAGTGTAGAGTAACATTGTCTAACACAGTGTAGAGTAACATTGTCTAACACAGTGTAAAGTAACATTGTCTAACACAGTGTAGAGTAACATTAACACAGTGTAGAGTAACATTGTCTAACACAGTGTAGAGTAACATTAACACAGTGTAGAGTAACATTGTCTAACACAGTGTAGAGTAACATTGTCTAACACAGTGTAGAGTAACATTATCTAACACAGTGTAGAGTAACATTAACACAGTGTAGAGTAACATTGTCTAACACAGTGTAGAGTAACATTAACACAGTGCAGAGTAACATTGTCTAACACAGTGTAGAGTAACATTGTCTAACACAGTGTAGAGTAACATTAACACAGTGTAGAGTAACATTGTCTAACACAGTGTAGAGTAACATTAACACAGTGTAGAGTAACATTGTCTAACACAGTGTAGAGTAACATTGTCTAACACAGTGTAGAGTAACATTATCTAACACAGTGTAGAGTAACATTGTCTAACACAGTGTAGAGTAACATTAACACAGTGTAGAGTAACATTGTCTAACACAGTGTAGAGTAACATTGTCTAACACAGTGTAGAGTAACATTATCTAACACAGTGTAGAGTAACATTAACACAGTATAGAGTAACATTAACACAGTGTAGAGTAACATTATCTAACACAGTGTAGAGTAACATTAACACAGTGTAGAGTAACATTAACACAGTGTTGAGTAACATTAACACAGTGTAGAGTAACATTGTCTAACACAGTGTAGAGTAACATTGTCTAACACAGTGTAGAGTAACATTATCTAACACAGTGTAGAGTAACATTAACACAGTGTAGAGTAACATTAACACAGTGTTGAGTAACATTAACACAGTGTAGAGTAACATTGTCTAACACAGTGTAGAGTAACATTATCTAACACAGTGTAGAGTAACATTAACACAGTGTAGAGTAACATTAACACAGTGTAGAGTAACATTAACACAGTGTAGAGTAACATTAACACAGTGTAGAGTAACATTAACACAGTGTAGAGTAACATTAACACAGTGTAGAGTAACATTAACACAGTGTAGAGTAACATTATCTAACACAGTTTAGAGTAACATTGTCTAACACAGTGTAGAGTAACATTATCTAACACAGTGTAGAGTAACATTAACACAGTGTAGAGTAACATTAACACAGTGTTGAGTAACATTAACACAGTGTAGAGTAACATTGTCTAACACAGTGTAGAGTAACATTGTCTAACACAGTGTAGAGTAACATTATCTAACACAGTGTAGAGTAACATTAACACAGTGTAGAGTAACATTAACACAGTGTTGAGTAACATTAACACAGTGTAGAGTAACATTGTCTAACACAGTGTAGAGTAACATTATCTAACACAGTGTAGAGTAACATTAACACAGTGTAGAGTAACATTATCTAACACAGTGTAGAGTAACATTGTCTAACACAGTGTAGAGTAACATTATCTAACACAGTGTAGAGTAACATTATCTAACACAGTGTAGAGTAACTTTATCTAACACAGTGTAGAGTAACATTATCTAACACAGTGTAGAGTAACTTTATCTAACACAGTGTAGAGTAACATTATCTAACACAGTGTAGAGTAACATTAACACAGAGTAGAGTAACATTATCTAACACAGTGTAGAGTAACATTATCTAACACAGTGTAGAGTAACATTATCTAACACAGTGTAGAGTAACATTATCTAACACAGTGTAGAGTAACATTATCTAACACAGTGTAGAGTAACATTAACACAGTGTAGAGTAACATTGTCTAACACAGTGTTGAGTAACATTATCTAACACAGTGTAGAGTAACATTGTCTAACACAGTGTAGAGTAACATTATCTAACACAGTGTAGAGTAACATTGTCTAACACAGTGTAGAGTAACATTATCTAACACAGTGTAGAGTAACATTAACACAGTGTAGAGTAACATTAACACAGTGTAGAGTAACATTATCTAACACAGTGTAGAGTAACATTGTCTAACACAGTGTAGAGTAACATTATCTAACACAGTGTAGAATAACATTATCTAACACAGTGTAGAGTAACATTAACACAGTGTAGAGTAACATTAACACAGTGTAGAGTAACATTATCTAACACAGTGTAGAGTAACATTGTCTAACACAGTGTAGAGTAACATTATCCAACACAGTGTAGAGTAACATTATCTAACACAGTGTAGAGTAACTTTATCTAACACAGTGTAGAGTAACATTATCTAACACAGTGTAGAGTAACTTTATCTAGCACAGTGTAGAGTAACATTATCTAACACAGTGTAGAGTAACATTATCTAACACAGTGTAGAGTAACATTGTCTAACACAGTGTAGAGTAACATTATCTAACACAGTGTAGAGTAACATTATCTAACACAGTGTAGAGTAACATTATCTAACACAGTGTAGAGTAACATTATCTAACACAGTGTAGAGTAACATTATCTAACACAGTGTAGAGTAACATTATCTAACACAGTGTAGAGTAACATTATCTAACACAGTGTAGAGTAACATTGTCTAACATAGTGTAGAGTAACATTATCTAACACAGTGTAGAGTAACATTGTCTAACACAGTGTAGAGTAACATTGTCTAACACAGTGTAGAGTAACATTATCTAACACAGTGTAGAGCAACATTAACACAGTGTAGAGTAACATTATCTAACACAGTGTAGAGTAACATTAACACAGTGTAGAGTAACATTATCTAACACAGTGTAGAGTAACATTGTCTAACACAGTGTAGAGTAACATTATCTAATACAGTGTAGAGTAACATTAACACAGTGTAGAGTAACATTAACAGTGTAGAGTAACATTATCTAACACAGTGTAGAGTAACATTATCTAACACAGTGTAGAGTAACATTGTCTAACACAGTGTAGAGTAACATTATCTAACACAGTGTAGAGTAACATTATCTAACACAGTGTAGAGTAACATTATCTAACACAGTGTAGAGTAACATTGTCTAACACAGTGTAGAGTAACATTATCTAACACAGTGTAGAGTAACATTATCTAACACAGTGTAGAGTAACATTATCTAACACAGTGTTGAGTAACATTAACACATTGTAGAGTAACATTAACAGTGTAGAGTAACATTAACACAGTGTAGAGTAACATTAACTCAGTGTAGAGTAACATTATCTAACACAGTGTAGAGTAACATTAACACAGTGTAGAGTAACATTATCTAACACAGTGTAGAGTAACATTATCTAACACAGTGTAGAGTAACATTATCTAACACAGTGTAGAGTAACATTATCTAACACAGTGTAGAGTAACATTGTCTAACACAGTGTAGAGTAACATTATCTAACACAGTGTAGAGTAACATTGTCTAACACAGTGTAGAGTAACATTATCTAACACAGTGTAGAGTAACATTGTCTAACACAGTGTAGAGTAACATTATCTAACACAGTGTAGAGTAACATTATCTAACACAGTGTAGAGTAACATTATCTAACACAGTGTAGAGTAACATTATCTAACACAGTGTAGAGTAACATTATCTAACACAGTGTAGAGTAACATTATCTAACACAGTGTAGAGTAACATTATCTAACACAGTGTAGAGTAACATTATCTAACACAGTGTAGAGTAACATTATCTAACACAGTGTAGAGTAACATTATCTAACACAGTGTAGAGTAACATTATCTAACACAGTGTAGAGTAACATTATCTAACACAGTGTAGAGTAACATTATCTAACACAGTGTAGAGTAACATTATCTAACACAGTGTCTAACACAGTGTAGAGTAACATTAACACAGTGTAGAGTAACATTAACACAGTGTCGAGTAACATTAACACAGTGTAGAGTAACATTAACACAGTGTAGAGTAACAGTAACACAGTGTCGAGTAACATTAACACAGTGTAGAGTAACATTAACACAGTGTAGAGTAACATTAACACAGTGTAGAGTAACATTAACACAGTGTAGAGTAACATTAACACAGTGTTGAGTAACATTAACACAGTGTAGAGTAACATTAACACAGTGTAGAGTAACATTAACACAGTGTAGAGTAACATTAACACAGTGTAGAGTAACAGTAACACAGTGTTGAGTAACATTAACACAGTGTAGAGTAACATTAACACAGTGTAGAGTAACATTAACACAGTGTAGAGTAACATTAACACAGTGTAGAGTAACATTAACACGGTGTAGAGTAACATTAACACAGTGTAGAGTAACATTAACACAGTGTAGAGTAACATTAACACGGTGTAGAGTAACATTAACACGGTGTAGAGTAACATTAACACGGTGTAGAGTAACATTAACACAGTGTAGAGTAACATTAACACGGTGTAGAGTAACATTAACACGGTGTAGAGTAACATTAACACAGTGTAGAGTAACATTAACACGGTGTAGAGTAACATTAACACGGTGTTGAGTAACATTAACACAGTGTAGAGTAACATTAACACGGTGTAGAGTAACATTAACACGGTGTAGAGTAACATTAACACAGTGTAGAGTAACATTAACACAGTGTAGAGTAACATTAACACAGTGTAGAGTAACATTAACACAGTGTAGAGTAACATTAACACAGTGTAGAGTAACATTAACACAGTGTAGAGTAACACTGTCTAACAGTGTAGAGTAACATTAACACAGTGTAGAGTAACATTAACACAGTGTAGAGTAACATTAACACAGTGTAGAGTAACATTAACACAGTGTAGAGTAACATTAACACAGTGTAGAGTAACATTAACACAGTGTAGAGTAACATTAACACAGTGTAGAGTAACATTATCTAACACAGTGTAGAGTAACATTGTCTAACACAGTGTAGAGTAACATTGTCTAACACAGTGTAGAGTAACATTAACACAGTGTAGAGTAACATTGTCTAACACAGTGTAGAGTAACATTGTCTAACACAGTGTAGAGTAACATTGTCTAACACAGTGTAGAGTAACATTGTCTAACACAGTGTAGAGTAACATTGTCTAACACAGTGTAGAGTAACATTAACACAGTGTAGAGTAACATTATCTAACACAGTGTAGAGTAACATTGTCTAACACAGTGTAGAGTAACATTGCCTAACACAGTGTAGAGTAACATTGTCTAACACAGTGTAGAGTAACATTAACACAGTGTAGAGTAACATTAACACAGTGTAGAGTAACATTGTCTAACACAGTGTAGAGTAACATTGTCTAACACAGTGTAGAGTAACATTATCTAACACAGTGTAGAGCAACATTAACACAGTGTAGAGTAACATTATCTAACACAGTGTAGAGTAACATTAACACAGTGTAGAGTAACATTATCTAACACAGTGTAGAGTAACATTGTCTAACACAGTGTAGAGTAACATTATCTAATACAGTGTAGAGTAACATTAACACAGTGTAGAGTAACATTAACAGTGTAGAGTAACATTATCTAACACAGTGTAGAGTAACATTATCTAACACAGTGTAGAGTAACATTGTCTAACACAGTGTAGAGTAACATTATCTAACACAGTGTAGAGTAACATTATCTAACACAGTGTAGAGTAACATTATCTAACACAGTGTAGAGTAACATTGTCTAACACAGTGTAGAGTAACATTATCTAACACAGTGTAGAGTAACATTATCTAACACAGTGTAGAGTAACATTATCTAACACAGTGTTGAGTAACATTAACACATTGTAGAGTAACATTAACAGTGTAGAGTAACATTAACACAGTGTAGAGTAACATTAACTCAGTGTAGAGTAACATTATCTAACACAGTGTAGAGTAACATTAACACAGTGTAGAGTAACATTATCTAACACAGTGTAGAGTAACATTATCTAACACAGTGTAGAGTAACATTATCTAACACAGTGTAGAGTAACATTATCTAACACAGTGTAGAGTAACATTGTCTAACACAGTGTAGAGTAACATTATCTAACACAGTGTAGAGTAACATTGTCTAACACAGTGTAGAGTAACATTATCTAACACAGTGTAGAGTAACATTGTCTAACACAGTGTAGAGTAACATTATCTAACACAGTGTAGAGTAACATTATCTAACACAGTGTAGAGTAACATTATCTAACACAGTGTAGAGTAACATTATCTAACACAGTGTAGAGTAACATTATCTAACACAGTGTAGAGTAACATTATCTAACACAGTGTAGAGTAACATTATCTAACACAGTGTAGAGTAACATTATCTAACACAGTGTAGAGTAACATTATCTAACACAGTGTAGAGTAACATTATCTAACACAGTGTAGAGTAACATTATCTAACACAGTGTAGAGTAACATTATCTAACACAGTGTAGAGTAACATTATCTAACACAGTGTAGAGTAACATTATCTAACACAGTGTCTAACACAGTGTAGAGTAACATTAACACAGTGTAGAGTAACATTAACACAGTGTCGAGTAACATTAACACAGTGTAGAGTAACATTAACACAGTGTAGAGTAACAGTAACACAGTGTCGAGTAACATTAACACAGTGTAGAGTAACATTAACACAGTGTAGAGTAACATTAACACAGTGTAGAGTAACATTAACACAGTGTAGAGTAACATTAACACAGTGTTGAGTAACATTAACACAGTGTAGAGTAACATTAACACAGTGTAGAGTAACATTAACACAGTGTAGAGTAACATTAACACAGTGTAGAGTAACAGTAACACAGTGTTGAGTAACATTAACACAGTGTAGAGTAACATTAACACAGTGTAGAGTAACATTAACACAGTGTAGAGTAACATTAACACAGTGTAGAGTAACATTAACACGGTGTAGAGTAACATTAACACAGTGTAGAGTAACATTAACACAGTGTAGAGTAACATTAACACGGTGTAGAGTAACATTAACACGGTGTAGAGTAACATTAACACGGTGTAGAGTAACATTAACACAGTGTAGAGTAACATTAACACGGTGTAGAGTAACATTAACACGGTGTAGAGTAACATTAACACAGTGTAGAGTAACATTAACACGGTGTAGAGTAACATTAACACGGTGTTGAGTAACATTAACACGGTGTAGAGTAACATTAACACGGTGTAGAGTAACATTAACACGGTGTAGAGTAACATTAACACAGTGTAGAGTAACATTAACACAGTGTAGAGTAACATTAACACAGTGTAGAGTAACATTAACACAGTGTAGAGTAACATTAACACAGTGTAGAGTAACATTAACACAGTGTAGAGTAACATTAACACAGTGTAGAGTAACATTAACACAGTGTAGAGTAACATTAACACAGTGTAGAGTAACATTAACACAGTGTAGAGTAACATTAACACAGTGTAGAGTAACATTAACACAGTGTAGAGTAACATTAACACAGTGTAGAGTAACATTAACACAGTGTAGAGTAACATTAACATTACTCTACACTGATCCTAACAGTGTAGAGTAACATTAACACAGTGTAGAGTAACATTAACACAGTGTAGAGTAACATTAACACAGTGTAGAGTAACATTAACACAGTGTAGAGTAACATTAACACAGTGTAGAGTAACATTAACACAGTGTAGAGTAACATTAACACAGTGTAGAGTAACATTAACACAGTGTAGAGTAACATTAACACAGTGTAGAGTAACATTAACACAGTGTAGAGTAACATTAACACAGTGTAGAGTAACATTAACACAGTGTAGAGTAACATTAACACAGTGTAGAGTAACATTAACACAGTGTAGAGTAACATTAACACAGTGTAGAGTAACATTGTCTAACACAGTGTAGAGTAACATTAACACAGTGTAGAGTAACAGTAACACAGTGTAGAGTAACATTAACACAGTGTAGAGTAACATTGTCTAACACAGTGTAGAGTAACAGTAACACAGTGTAGAGTAACATTAACACAGTGTAGAGTAACATTAACACAGTGTAGAGTAACATTAACACAGTGTAGAGTAACATTAACACAGTGTAGAGTAACATTAACACAGTGTAGAGTAACATTAACACAGTGTAGAGTAACATTAACACAGTGTAGAGTAACATTAACACAGTACACAGCTACACAACCAATAACATTTCCTCTAAGGTTTACCAGCACAGACGATAATGTTAAACGCACCGGACATAAGCCTACTGAAGCCAACATACCAGTAGTAAATACTCGCCCACCGCTTAAGTAAGACAAGAATGTGTCTTACTTAAGACACAAGTAAGTAAGACACTTGTGGGCCAGCCAGAGGCGCGCGGCCCGCGCTCCAACATGACATTTCTGAAAATAAAATAAAAATGATGTTGATTGTCTGTCAACTGTTGATCATTGTTGGTAAATGTTGGTCAACTATTGTGAATTGTAGGTCAACTGTTGTTCATTATTGGTCAGCTCACTGGTCACACTGTGAGGAGCTTGGTCTAACAGCCTGATTGACCAGACCTCTAACTAGGACGGAAACCTGCTCAGAGACCGGGCCACAGGGACGTTGATCCTCGGATCTAGCACATGGTAAACTGTTGCTGTGCGAGAGATCACGTACATCTTCATGTTCGTGTTCTCCAGTCTTGTATATCCTCGTGTACGTGTTGCCTGGTTGATGGGGTTCTGGGAGTTTTTCTACTCCCCAAGCCCGGCTCGAGGCCAGGCTTGACTTGTGAGAGTTTGGTCCACCAGGCTGTTGCTTGGAGCGGCCCGCAGGCCCACATACCCATCACAGCCCGTTATGTATATGTATGTGTTTAAAGTATATATGGAAGCTGATCAGAATTACATTTCACCTCTGGTTCTATTCTGCATTTTCTTCCATATCGTTCACTCCACTATGTTGTTATTTTACTGTGTAGATTTGGTACTTGGCCCTCCAGTATCTTCCATGTGTATATAATTTAGTATCTCTCTCGTCTCCTTTCTAGTGAATACATTTGGAGAGATTTGAGACGATCCCAATAATTTACGTGTTTTATCTCGTCTATGCGTGCCGTATATGTTCTCTGTATTCCCTCTATTTCAGCAATCTCTCCTGCTCTGAAGGGGGAAGTGAGTACTGAGCAGTACTCGAGACGGGACAACACAAGTGACTTGAAGAGTACAACCATTGTGATGGGATCCCTGGATTTGAAAGTTCTCGTAAACCATCCGATCATTTTTTTCTGGCTGACGCAATATTTGCTTGATTATGTTCCCTAAACATTAGGTCGTCGGACATTATTATTCCCAAATCCTTTACATGCTATTTTCCTACTATGGGCAAATTTGACTGTGTTTTGTACCCTGTATTATGTTTAAGGTCCTCATTTTTACCGTATCTGTGTACCTGGAATTTATCGCTGTTAAACATCATGTTATTTTCTGCTGTCCAGTCGAAAACTTTATAAATATCTGCTTGTAGTTTTCTGTCTTCAGCAAAGGTAATTTTCATGCTGATTTTTGTGTCATCTGCAAAGGATGACACGGATCTGTGACTTGTATTTTTGTCTATATCTGATATGAGAATAACGAAAACAGTGGTGCAAGGACTGTACCTTGAGGTACAGAGCTTTTAACTGCGCTTGGACTCGATTTTATATGGTTGACTATTACTCTTTGTGTTCTGTTTGACAAAAAACTGAGTATCCAGCGTCCTACTTTACCATTTATTCTCATTGACCTCATTTTGTGTGCTATCACTCAATGGTCACAGTTATCGAATGCCTTTGCGAAGTCCGAGCATAACACATCTGCATTCTGTTTTTCTTCTAATGCCTCAGTGACTTTGTCGTAGTGATCAAGTAGCTGTGAGATGCACAATCTTCCCGCTCTAAATCCATGTTGGCCTGGGTTGTGAAGGTCATTGGTCTCCATGAAAGTAGTGACCTGACTCCTGATCACTCTCTCAAATACTTTTATTATGTGGGACGTTAGTGCAACTGGTCTATAATTCTTTGCCAATGCTTTGCTCCCTCCCTTGTGTAGAGGGGCTATGTCTGCTGCTTTAAGCGCATCTGGTATCTCCCCTGTGCCCAAGCTCTTCCTCCACACTATATTGAGTGCCTGTGCTACTGGCACTTTGCATTTCTTTATAAATATTGAATTCCATGAGTCTGGACCCGGGGCTGAGTGCATGGGCATGTTTTCAATTTCTCTTTCAAAATCTGCCACACTCGTGATGATATCAGTTATATTTACAGGTGTTTGGATATCACGCATAAAGAAATTGTCCGAATCTTCAACTTTCATGCTGTGTATCGGAGTGCTAAACATGTCCTTATACTGCTTTTTTTCGCTAATTTCTTTGTCATCCTCCGTGTATGAACCTTCACTAATACAAATAGGTCCAATACTGGCAGTGGTTTTTGCTTTTGATTTAGCATATGTGAAGAAATATTTTTGGTTTTTCTTTATTTCTTGAATTGCTTTCTGTTTTAGTTGTCTTTCTTGAATCTGATATGAATGCTTCAGTCTCTGTTCGATTTCTTCAATTTCCCTGTTTAAATTATTTCTTCTTTGTATGGAGAGTCGTGTCTGTTTAAGCATTTAGGATATTTCTTCCTTCTTTTGTAGTGTCGTCTGCGTTTTCTTTCTACATTGGACCTCTTTCTGGCATTCCTCAAAGGAACATGTTTCAGACAGAATTTATATGCTTTAGAAGTCAGTTTTTCTATTCCTTGTGAAGGATTTTTATTACTTAGAACCTATTTCCCCATTGAATGTTTGTAAGTTCCCTGTTTATTTTCTCCCAGTCTGTCCTTTTATTTTTTAAATTGAATTTATTGAATAGCCCTTCTCGCTTGTTGTTTCTCTTGGGCCTTATACCGTTATTAATGTTAGTTTGCACTTCAATGAGCTTGTGGTCCGAGTACGTAGTGTCTGAGACAGTAATGACTCTGATTAGCTCCTCATTGTTCGTGAATATCAGGTCCAGCGTGTTCTCGTTCCTTGTTGGTTCTGTAATCTGCTGACTGAGCGAGAATTTGTCACAGAATCTCAGTAGTTCTCTGACCTGTGGTTGGTTATTTCCAGGTTGATTTCCTGCTATAATGTTATTGTTTACTATTTTATATTTTAAATTCGGTAGATTGAAGTCTCCAAGGAAGATTATATCTGGTACTGGGTTTGCTAGGTTATGAAGAAGTCTCTTATTTTGTGGATCTGTTCAGTGAATTCCTCAACTGTTGCATCTGGTGGTTTGCATATTAGAATAATAATTAGGTTTATAATTTCTACCTTGATTCCAAGTACTTCTACCACCACATTGGACGAGTTCAGAAGCTGTGTGCATGCCAGCTCCTCTTTAATATACAGACCTACTCCTCCACTTGACCTAATTACTCTGTCACATCTATATAGATTATAATTTGGGATGCAGATTTGACTATCTATGTAGTCTATCGTGTGGGTTTCTGTAAATGCACCAAATATTGAGTTTGATTCTATTAGAAGGCCATTTATGAACTATATTTCTTGATTTTGACTTTAGGTCTTGTATGATTACAAATATGAATGATTTCCCATATTGCGTGTCACTTCTGGTGAGCTTTGTTAGTTCTTCCCCCTGGTCCAGGGTGTGTTGGTCCAGGGTGTGTTGGTCCAGGGTGTGTTGGTCCAGGGTGTGTTGGTCCAGGGTGTGGTGGTCCAGGGTGTGGTGGTCCAGGGTGTGTTGGTCCAGGGTGTGTTGGTCCAGGGTGTGTTGGTCCAGGGTGTGTTGGTCCAGGGTGTGTTGGTCCAGGGTGTGTTGGTCCAGGGTGTGGTGGTCCAGGGGTGTGTTGGTCCAGGGTGTGTTGGTCCAGGGTGTGGTGGTCCAGGGTGTGTTGGTCCAGGGTGTGGTGGTCCAGGGTGTGTTGGTCCAGGGTGTGTTGGTCCAGGGTGTGTTGGTCCAGGGTGTGTTGGTCCAGGGTGTGGTGGTCCAGGGTGTGGTGGTCCAGGGTGTGTTGGTCCAGGGTGTGTTGGTCCAGGGTGTGTTGGTCCAGGGTGTGTTGGTCCAGGGTGTGTTGGTCCAGGGTGTGTTGGTCCAGGGTGTGTTGGTCCAGGGTGTGGTGGTCCAGGGTGTGTTGGTCCAGGGTGTGTTGGTCCAGGGTGTGTTGGTCCAGGGGTGTGTTGGTCCAGGGTGTGTTGGTCCAGGGTGTGTTGGTCCAGGGTGTGTTGGTCCAGGGTGTGGTGGTCCAGGGTGTGTTGGTCCAGGGTGTGTTGGTCCAGGGTGTGTTGGTCCAGGGTGTGTTGGTCCAGGGTGTGTTGGTCCAGGGTGTGTTGGTCCAGGGTGTGTTGGTCCAGGGTGTGTTGGTCCAGGGTGTGGTGGTCCAGGGTGTGTTGGTCCAGGGTGTGTTGGTCCAGGGTGTGGTGGTCCAGGGTGTGTTGGTCCAGGGTGTGTTGGTCCAGGGGTGTGTTGGTCCAGGGTGTGTTGGTCCAGGGTGTGTTGGTCCAGGGTGTGTTGGTCCAGGGTGTGTTGGTCCAGGGTGTGTTGGTCCAGGGTGTGGTGGTCCAGGGTGTGTTGGTCCAGGGTGTGTTGGTCCAGGGTGTGTTGGTCCAGGGTGTGTTGGTCCAGGGTGTGTTGGTCCAGGGTGTGTTGGACCAGGGTGTGATGGTCCAGGGGTGTGTTGGTCCAGGGTGTGTTGGTCCAGGGTGTGTTGGTCCAGGGTGTGATGGTCCAGGGGTGTGTTGGTCCAGGGTGTGTTGGTCCAGGGTGTGTTGGTCCAGGGTGTGATGGTCCAGGGTGTGTTGGTCCAGGGTGTGTTGGTCCAGGGTGTGGTGGTCCAGGGTGTGTTGGTCCAGGGTGTGTTGGTCCAGGGTGTGTTGGTCCAGGGTGTGTTGGTCCAGGGTGTGTTGGTCCAGGGTGTGATGGTCCAGGGGTGTGTTGGTCCAGGGTGTGTTGGTCCAGGGTGTGTTGGTCCAGGGTGTGTTGGTCCAGGGTGTGATGGTCCAGGGTGTGGTGGTCCAGGGTGTGTTGGTCCAGGGTGTGTTGGTCCAGGGTGTGTTGGTCCAGGGTGTGTTGGTCCAGGGTGTGTTGGTCCAGGGTGTGTTGGTCCAGGGTGTGTTGGTCCAGGGTGTGTTGGTCCAGGGTGTGATGGTCCAGGGGTGTGTTGGTCCAGGGTGTGTTGGTCCAGGGTGTGTTGGTCCAGGGTGTGTTGGTCCAGGGTGTGATGGTCCAGGGTGTGTTGGTCCAGGGTGTGGTGGTCCAGGGTGTGTTGGTCCAGGGTGTGTTGGTCCAGGGTGTGTTGGTCCAGGGGTGTGTTGGTCCAGGGTGTGTTGGTCCAGGGGTGTGTTGGTCCAGGGTGTGTTGGTCCAGGGTGTGTTGGTCCAGGGTGTGTTGGTCCAGGGGTGTGTTGGTCCAGGGTGTGTTGGTCCAGGGTGTGTTGGTCCAGGGTGTGTTGGTCCAGGGTGTGTTGGTCCAGGGTGTGTTGGTCCAGGGGTGTGTTGGTCCAGGGTGTGTTGGTCCAGGGTGTGTTGGTCCAGGGGTGTGTTGGTCCAGGGTGTGTTGGTCCAGGGGTGTGTTGGTCCAGGGTGTGTTGGTCCAGGGTGTGTTGGTCCAGGGGTGTGTTGGTCCAGGGTGTGTTGGTCCAGGGGTGTGTTGGTGCAGGGTGTGTTGGTCCAGGCTGTGTTGGTCCAGGGGTGTGTTGGTCCAGGGTGTGTTGGTCCAGGGGTGTGTTGGTCCAGGGTGTGTTGGTCCAGGGTGTGTTGGTCCAGGGGTGTGTTGGTCCAGGATGTGTTAGTCCAGGGTGTGTTGGTCCAGGGGTGTGTTGGTCCAGGGTGTGTTGGTCCAGGGGTGTGTTGGTCCAGGGTGTGTTGATCCAGGGTGTGTTGGTCCAGGGTGTGTTGTCCAGGGGTGTGTTGGTCCAGGGTGTGGTGGTCCAGGGTGTGGTGGTCCAGGGTGTGTTGGTCCAGGGTGTGTTGGTCCAGGGGTGTGTTGGTCCAGGGTGTGTTGGTCCAGGGTGTGTTGGTCCAGGGTGTGTTGGTCCAGGGTGTGTTGGTCCAGGGTGTGTTGGTCCAGGGGTGTGTTGGTCCAGGGTGTGGTGGTCCAGGGTGTGGTGGTCCAGGGTGTGTTGGTCCAGGGTGTGGTGGTCCAGGGTGTGGTGGTCCAGGGTGTGTTGGTCCAGGGTGTGGTGGTCCAGGGTGTGTTGGTCCAGGGTGTGTTGGTCCAGGGTGTGTTGGTCCAGGGTGTGGTGGTCCAGGGTGTGGTGGTCCAGGGTGTGGTGGTCCAGGGTGTGTTGGTCCAGGGTGTTTTGAGCTCAACCCCTGGAAGCACAACTTGATGAATATGTGTTCTTGAGGGTCATGTACGTACATAAGTACGTGTTCTCGTGGGTCACGTACGTGCATAAGTACGTGTTCTCGTGGGTGACGTATTCGTGGTGTGTACAGTGACGTCACCAGTGTTCAGGGCCCACACTCATGAGTGTGAGTGTTAACTGGCAGCGTTCTTGTAATGCATTGTTTATGTCTTCATGATGTATATTACCACAGTACTGGGATTACACTTTCCTGGAAAGTTTACATTATTGGATGGATAAAAACATTACTGAATGGATAAGAATATCTTTGTTTGTGGATGTGGGAAGGGTGGATGGGGTGAGTGACCCGAGGCCAGAGTTGGGACTTCCTGTCGCCAGTACAGTGTGGCAGAGACAGTTGTCATACCTGGTGACGACGCCTGCACCTGTACGGCGGCCACACCTCTGGTTGATGCTCCCTCCGGGTACACACCTCCCAGGCATGAGCCCGTTGGAGCTCATCACTTTGGGTCCTCTGGTAGGTTAGCATCGGGCACTTTTGGTTAGGATAGGGATACTATATGTGCCTGCTGGGCGGGGTGTTGGTGGGCCCCTGATGTGCCCGCTGGGCGGGGTGTTGGTGGGCCCCTGATGTGCCCGCTGGGCGGGGTGTTGGTGGGCCCCTGATGTGCCCGCTGGGCGGGGTGTTGGTGGGCCCCTGATGTGCCCACTGGGCGGGTGTTGGTGGGGCCCTGATGTGCCCACTGGGCGGTGTGTTGGTGGGCCCCTGATGTGCCCGCCGGGCGGGGTGTTGGTGGGCCCCTGATGTGCCCACTGGGCGGGGTGCTGGTGGGCCCCTGATGTGCCCGCCGGGCGGGGTGTTGGTGGGCCCCTGATGTGCCCGCCGGGCGGGGTGTTGGTGGGCCCCTGATGTGCCCGCTGGGCGGGGTGTTGGTGGGCCCCTGATGTGCCCACTGGGCGGGGTGTTGGTGGGCCCCTGATGTGCCCGCCGGGCGGGGTGTTGGTGGGCTCCTGATGTGCCCACTGGGCGGGGTGTTGGTGGGCCCCTGATGTGCCCACTGGGCGGGGTGTTGGTGGGCCCCTGATGTGCCCGCCGGGCGGGGTGTTGGTGGGCCCCTGATGTGCCCGCCGGGCGGGGTGTTGGTGGGCCCCTGATGTGCCCGCCGGGCGGGGTGTTGGTGGGCCCCTGATGTGCCCACTGGGCGGGGTGTTGGTGGGCCCCTGATGTGCCCGCCGGGCGGGGTGTTGGTGGGCTCCTGATGTGCCCACTGGGCGGGGTGTTGGTGGGCCCCTGATGTGCCCACTGGGCGGGGTGTTGGTGGGCCCCTGATGTGCCCGCTGGGCGGGGTGTTGGTGGGCCCCTGATGTGCCCACTGGGCGGGGTGTTGGTGGGCCCCTGATGTGCCCGCCGGGCGGGGTGTTGGTGGGCTCCTGATGTGCCCACTGGGCGGGGTGTTGGTGGGCTCCTGATGTGCCCACTGGGCGGGGTGTTGGTGGGCTCCTGATGTGCCCGCCGGGCGGGGTGTTGGTGGGCTCCTGATGTGCCCACTGGGCGGGGTGTTGGTGGGCCCCTGATGTGCCCGCTGGGCGGGGTGTTGGTGGGCCCCTGATGTGCCCGCCGGGCGGGGTGTTGGTGGGCTCCTGATGTGCCCGCTGGGCGGGGTGTTGGTGGGCTCCTGATGTGCCCGCTGGGCGGGGTGTTGGTGGGCCTATGATGTGCCCGCCGGGCGGGGTGTTGGTGGGCCCCTGATGTGCCCGCCGGGCGGGGTGTAGGTGGGCCCCTGATGTGCCCTCGGGCTCTTGCTGTACCGGAGGTCGCTGCAGGAGGGTACTGCGTGTTCCCTGAGCACGGACCGCCGGCCACACGCAGCCCCGCGTCCCGTCGTCAGGCGGGAATCAAATATTATTCATGACTTTTTTCTTAGTTGTTATATGTGGTGACACAATACTGTGGAGGATGCGAGCCGCGTGAGGCGTGTGGGGCTGGTGTCGAGGCGTCCCGGAAGGTGGAAGTGTTAGTCTGGAGTGCTCCAGACGCCTTAAGTTCATCTTATAATGTCAATAAAACTGGAGACACGTCAAGGCTTTCTGGGACTGGCGCAGGTGGGGGTGTTGTCTGTGATGATGGTGTGTGTGGGAGGGGCGCCATCCCGTCTCCTGCCTCACTCTCCCATCCCGCGTCCTCTCACTATGTCTCTTATCTCTCCCTTCGTCCCCTTACTGTCCAGCCCCACCTCTCCAGTTGTCTCAACCTCACAAAAATGATGTACTAAATTGAACCTAACTTAACCAAGGACCCACCAATAGAAAACGGGACAGGCCAACAATTTTGCGAGCCGCTGTGATGTATTATACATCATACTTTGGGGTTGGGGATTTTTCCGTCAGAATACGATGTATTCGGGGGGGACAGGTTGTACCACTCCCCATCACCCCTCCCCATCACCCGTCACCCCCTCCCCATCACCCCACACCCTCCCTCTGTCTCACACCCTCACCATATTTCACCTCAACACGTGAGTACGCAGACGCACTATACCGGCGGTGAGGCCTACCTGCCTTGGTAGCTTCCGGGGATCAACAGTCCTGCGGTCCGGTCTCCGACTAGGCCTCCCGGTTGCTGGACTGGTCAACCAGGCTGTTGGACGCGGATGCTCGCAGCCTGACGTATGGGTCACACCCTGGTTGATCAGGTATCCTTTGGAGGTATTTATCGAGTTCTCTCTTGAACACTGTGAGGGGTCTGCCAGTTATGCCCCTTATGTGTAGTGGAAGCGTGTTAAACAGTCTCGGACCTCTGATGTTGATAGTTCTCTCTCAGAGTACCTGTTGCACCTCTGCTTTTCAACGGGGGTATTCTACACATCCTGCCATGTCTTCTGGTCTCATGTGATGTTATTTCTGTGTGCAGGTTTGGGACCAGCCCCTCTACTATTTTCCACATGTAAATTATTATCTATCTCTCTCGCCTGCGCTCAAGGGAGTATAGGTTTTGAACTTTTAATCGGTCCCAATAATTAGGATGAACTAAAGGAGTTGATTCTAGCGGTAAAGGATCTTTGCGCGCTCTCTAGGTCAGCAATTTCTCCGGCTCTGAATGGGGCTGTTAGAGTGCAACGATATTCCACCCTAGGGAGCACTAATGTCTTGAAAAGAATCATCATTGGTATAGCATCCCTTGTTTGGAAGGGATGTTTAGCCCTGAGAGCATAAGAAAGACCTGATTTACGTCTTACAGGAGGTTTGCCATGTCTTCTATGGTATCTACACTCATAAAAATCCTAGTGTCATCTGCAAAGGACGACACAGTACTATAGATTGTGTCTTTGTCTATGTCCGATATGAGGATGAGAAAAAGTACTGGAGCAAGCACAGTACCCTGGGGGACTGAGCTCGTCACGGTTGATGGACCGCTTTTTATTTTGTTGACTATTACACATTGGGTTCTGTTGGTCAGGAGTTTGTAGATCCATCTGCCTATTTTTACGGTAATTCCTTTTGAACGCATTTTATGTGCAATAACACCTTGGTCACATTTATCAAAAGCTTTTGCGAAATCTGTGTAAATTACATCCGCGTTATGTTTGTCTTCCATAGCATCTAATGCCATATCATAGTGGTCCAGCAACTGCGACAGGCAAGAGCGCCCTGTTCTGAAACCATGTTGTGCGGGGTTATGGAGATGCTGTGATTCCATGTATTTTGTGATCTTACTTCTTAGCACTCTCTCAAAGATTTTTATGATGTGCAATGTTAGTGTTATCGGTCTGTAATTTTTTGCCTCTGCCTTATTTCCTCCTTTATGAAGTGATGCTATCTCTGCTGTTTTAGTATATCAGGAATAACGCCAGTATCTAGGCTTTGTCTCCACAGAATGTGTACGTGAATGTGAAAGAACGGTACTCCTGGTGGTGTTCCACACTGGTCAGTACTGGAGGCCACAGTACTCCTGATAGTCACTGTCATCAAGCAAATATTGCGTCAGCCAGAAAAATGATCGGATGGATTACGAGAACTTTCAAATCCAGGGATCCCATCACAATGGTTGTACTCTTCAAGTCACTTGTGTTGTCCCGTCTCGAGTACTGCTCAGTACTCACTTCCCACTTCAGAGCAGGAGAGATTGCTGAAATAGAGGGAATACAGAGAACATATACGGCACGCATAGACGAGATAAAACACCTAAATTATTGGGATCGTCTCAAAGCTCTCCAAATGTACTCTCTAGAAAGAAGACGAGAGAGATATCAAATAATATACACCTGGAAGATACTGGAGGGCCAGGTCCCAAATCTACACAGTAAAATAACAACGTACTGGAGTGAACGATATGGAAGAAAATGCAGAATAGAACCAGTGAAGAGCAGGGGTGCCATAGGCACAATCAGAGAACATTCCGCGGCTGTTCAACATCCTCCCAGCGAGCATCAGAAATATTGCCGGGACAATCGTGGACATCTTCAAGAGAAAACTATATTGTTTCCTCCAAGAAGTGCCGGACCAACCGGGCTGTGGTGGGTATATGGGCCTGCGGGCCGCTCCAAGCAACAGCCTGGTGGACCAAACTCTCACAAGTCAAGCCTGGCCTCGGGCCGGGCTTGGGGAGTAGAACTCCCAGAACCCCATCAACCAGGTAATCAACCAGGTGCCTTAATTGTACTGTGTTTCACAGTCATTTTGTGATGGACGCTTCAGTACTCACAGTACAGCTGTGAGTACACCGTCATAGTGGTACTGACACACACCTGTACTGTGAGTACACCGTCACAGTAACATAACACACACCAATATTGAGGCACCATGCCATGTATATTCTCTCTCGTCACTGTCACCACAGTGGGTCTAATTCACTGAGTAAATCTGGGTATTATTGTGTGATGAGGCTGTTGTGTGAAGCATGATGCATGCAGGTGCAGGCAGGTGTAGTGCCCGTCACCGTCAGCACCAGTGGAGCACCTCTGGCACCCTTGTTATCCTTGGCCAATATTACTGGATCATCTTGACTCATCACACTACCTTTCTAGTACTGTTGTTTGGTTGTATAGAAGCTCTAGACGGTGTGATTAGTCTCTTGGTAATTATTTGTTTGTTCACCTCTACTGACGTTGGTGGTGGGGGGGGGGGAGCCTGCAGGTGGTTAAGCCTTACCTGGAGATGGTTCTGGGTCGTTTAACCCTAGACCATTATCGTTTCGGGCAGATCCTTAATCCTAATTTTTTCCCCCGGAATACCACCCGCTAAATCGTTTAACACCCAGGTACCCATTCACTGCTGAGTGGACAGAGGCTACAGTTAAGGATTCGCGCCCTGCCAAACCTTCCCAGCCAGGATACGAACCCAGACCAAAGCGCTCGCGAAGCGCCGGGCGAGTGTTTTATCACTGCGCCACGGATCCCACTTGGTCCACTAGGCTGTTGCTTGGAGCGGCCCGCGGGCCCACATATCCACTAGTTGGGTTGGTCCAGCACTTCTTGCAATAACTTATCTAAGTACCTCTTGAATACATTCTCATTTGTTCCAGCAATATTTCTAATGCTTGCTGGGAGGGTGTTGAACAACTGTTGACCCCTGATGTTCAGTGTTCTCTGGTTGTGCCTATGGCACCTCTACTCTTCACTGGTTCTATTCTTTATTTCCTTCCGTATTTATTTATTTATTTATGCATATACAAGAATGTACATAAGGAATGTGAGGATACAAATATGGTAATTAGAGTCTTGTAAAGCCACTAGCACGCGCAGCGTTTCGGGCAGAATCTTCAGTAAACCAGTAATCAGTATAATCAGTAAACGTATCTTTCATTCCAGTATCATGTTATTCTACTGTGCACATTTGGGACCTGACCTTCAAGTATCTTCCATGTATATATTATTTTATATGTTTCTCGTCTCCTTTCCAGAGAGTACATTTTGAGAGCTTAGAGACGGTCCTAATAATTTAGATGTTTTATCGTGTCTATGCGTGCCGTATATGTTCTCTGTATTCCCTCTAATTCAGAGATCTCTCCCGCTTTGAAAGGGAAAGTGAGTACTGAGCAGTACTCAAGACGGGACAACACCAGTGATATAAATAGTATTACCATGGCTGTGGGGTCTCTGGATTTGAACGTTCTCATAATCCAGTCTATCATTTTCCTGACCGCCGCTATATTTGCTCGGTTATGTTTACTAAATATCAGGTCGTCAGACTTCATAATTCCCAGATCTTTTACATGTTGCTTTCCTTCTATGAGTAGGTCTGAATGTGTGCTGTACCCTGTGTTTCGTTTAACTTTCTCGTTTCCACCATACCTCAGTACCTGGAACTTGTCACCGTTAAACATCATGTTATTTTCAGTTGCCCAATCGAAGACTTTCTTATTACCTGCCTGTAGTTTTTCAGTGTCTTCTAAACAGAAAAAATTTTCATGCTGATGTTTGTATCACCTGCAAAGGATGACACGAAGCTGCGACTAGTATTTTTGTCTATGTCCAAGATAAGAATGAGAAATAGCAGCGGTGCAAGGACTGTGCCCTAGGGTACAGAGCTTTTCACTGCACTTGGGCTTGATCTTACTTCCTTGACTGTCACTCTGTATTCTGTTTGACAGAAAGTTGAAAATCCAACGCTCCACTTTACCCGTTATTTCTATTGATCTCATTTTGTGAGCTATCACCCCATGGTCATATGTGTCAAAACCCTTTGCAAAGTCTGTGTATACAACATCTGCATTTTGCTTTTCCACTAAAGCTTCTGTGATTTTGTCATAGTGGTTGAGTAACTGTGACAGACAGGATCTTCCCGCTCTAAATCCATATTGTCCTGGGTTGTGCAGTTTATTATTTTCCATAAAACGAGAAAATTGATTCCTAATCACTCTTTCAAATACTTTTATTATGTGTGATGTTAGTGCAACTGGCCTATAATTTTTTGCCAAGGCTTTACTCCCTCCCCCCTTGTGCAACGGAGCTATATCTGCACATTTAAGTGCTGCTGGTATCTCCCCTGTATCTAGGCTCTTTCTCCATATTACGCTGAGTGCTCTCGCTACTGGTACTTTACATTTCTTTATGAATATTGAATTCCATGAGTCAGGCCCAGGAGCTGAGTGCATAGGCATATTGTCAATTTCTTTTTCAAAGTCTTCCGAGTTTGTGGTAATATCCGTTATATTATCTGCAGCTTGAATGTCATTAATAAAGAAGCTGTCTGGGTCATCAACTTTCATGTTGTTTATTGGTGTGCTAAACATAGCCTCATACTGGCTTCTTAGAATTTCACTAATCTCTTTGTTGTCCTCTGTGTACGTACCTTCATTTGTAATTAACGGTCCAATACTGGTCGAGGTTTTTTATTTGGATTTTGCGCATGTGAAAAAATATTTTGGATTTTTCTTTGTCTCTTGTATAGCTTTCTGTTCCAATTCCATTTCCTCAGACTCATATGATCGCTTCAACGTTTGTTCTATTTCTTCGATCTCCCTGCTTAGGCTTATTTTCCTTGCTTGTGAAAGTCGTGTTTGCCTAAGCATTTCTGTTACTCTTTCCTTCTCCTGTACATTCGTCTGTATTCTCTTTCTAGAGTGGTCCTTTTTCTGACCCTCCTTGCTTTTGAAGTGTACAAAAGATTGGCAGATGGCGCTCAATACTGAAGACAGTAGAGTTCTGAGGTCAGGTGATGTGACGAGTTGCAAGATATCAGCTGGATGTGACGAGTTACAAGATATCAGCTGGATGTGACGAGTTACAAGATATCAGCTGGATGTGACGAGTTACAAGATATCAGCTGGATAATCCTCACATTGAGCAGTCGCTATTGTGAAAATGATTTCTTAAGTTCCTGATGTGGTAGACATATGTGGGCTTGAGTGGCACTGTGATATAAGGGTGGCACTGATATATATGGGTGGTACTGTGATATATGGGTGGTACTGTGATATATGGGTGGCACTGTGATATATGGGTGGTACTGTGATATATGGGTGGTACTGTGATATATGGGTGGTACTGTGATATATGGGTGGCACTGTGATATATGGGTGGCACTGTGATATATGGGTGGCACTGTGATATATGGGTGGCACTGTGATATATGGGTGGCACTGTGATATATGGGTGGCACTGTGATATATGGGTGGTACTGTGATATATGGGTGGTACTGTGATATATGGGTGGCACTGTGATATATGGGTGGCACTGTGATATATGGGTGGCACTGTGATATATAAGGGTGGCACTGTGATATATGGGTGGCACTGATATATGGGTGGCACTGTGATATATGGGTGACACTGATATATGGGTGGCACTGTGATATATGGGTGGCACTGTGATATATGGGTGGCACTGATATATGGGTGGCACTGTGATATATGGGTGGCACTGATATATGGGTGGCACTGTGATATATGGGTGGCACTGTGATATATGGGTGGCACTGATATATGGGTGGCACTGTGATATATGGGTGGCACTGATATATTGGTGGCACTGTGATATATGGGTGGCACTGATATATGGGTGGCACTGTGATATATGGGTGGCACTGTGATATATGGGTGGCACTGGTATATGGGTGGCACTGTGATATATGGGTGGCACTGTGATATATGGGTGGCACTGTGATATATGGGTGGCACTGATATATGGGTGGCACTGTGATATATGGGTGGCACTGTGATATATGGGTGGCACTGTGATATATGGGTGGCACTGTGATATATGGGTGGCACTGTGATATATGGGTGGCACTGTGATATATAAGGGGGCACTGTGATATATGGGTGGCACTGTGATATATGGGTGGCACTGTGATATATGGGTGGCACTGTGATATATGGGTGGCACTGTGATATATAAGGGGGCACTGTGATATATGGGTGGCACTGATATATATGGGTGGCACTGTGATATATGGGTGACACTGTGATATATGGGTGGCACTGTGATATATGGGTGGCACTGACCGGATGTGGGACTAATGGTCACGTAATTATAAGAAGTGGTAAATACACGTGAGATTTGACCAGGTTGGTGATGGCCAAGATAATCTGTGTACACAAGATGATCAGGATGCCATACAATATTATCCAGGGATAAAGTGGGCTAAAATATGGCGGGAACGGTGGCGGGACGTGACGGCGCCCTCACGGGGATGGCGCGGAGTTGACGCCCTCTAGCGCCCGCTGGCGCCACACTCACACGCTGGGGTGGCAGCCATTGTCCCCCTGGCCCCCCACAATGTTCAAGACCAACGCCACTTGAACGCCAAATCAATGTCATCAACGTTGATGATGTTGTTTCAGCGTGTAGCCAACGCCACTCCTGCATGTTGTACCCGTGTGTTGATGGTAATGTGATCTTGGACGTGCTTCACAACTCCACAATGCGCATATAATCTTTGAATGTTGAATATACTGTATATTCACGGCGGCACGTGTAATGGAAGTGCCTCTTGCGAGACCTGGCATCTACACTGATGACGTCAGTAGAGTTTTGTTAATTCTCAGAATTTGTGTATGTCGTTAATATGTATAATAAGTCACACAACTTGTTAAGGCCTATTAATTCTCAGAACTTGTGTATGTCGTTAATGTGTATAATAAGTCACAACTTGTTAAGGCCTATTAATTCTCAGAACTTGTGTATGTCGTTAATGTGTATAATAAGTCACAACTTGTTAAGGCCTATTAATTCTCAGAACTTGTGTATGTCGTTAATGTGTATAATAAGTCACAACTTGTTAAGGCCTATTAATTCTCAGAACTTGTGTATGTCGTTAATGTGTATAATAAGTCACAACTTGTTAAGGCCTATTAATTCTCAGAACTTGTGTATGTCGTTAATGTGTATAATAAGTCACAACTTGTTAAGGCCTATTAATTCTCAGAACTTGTGTATGTCGTTAATGTGTATAATAAGTCACAACTTGTTAAGGCCTATTAATTCTCAGAACTTGTGTATGTCGTTAATGTGTATAATAAGTCACAACTTGTTAAGGCCTATTAATTCTCAGAACTTGTGTAAGTGTAGGTGTTGACAGTCTCCCTCGCCACTCAAGGCTCTGTACCGAGGCTACTCTTCTGGGGCAGCATTCATCAAGCACTTAAGTTTCCACTTACGAACAAATCTACAAGGGCTGTGACGAGGGTTCGAACCTACGTCCGAGAACATCCCAGACGCTGCCTTAATCGACTGCGCTACGACATGGTTAAAAGAGTTGCAACCAGAAGTTCTACTGCCCTTACTTGGACCCTGCAGCCTCTCCGAGAGATAATCCAGGATTTTATGCAATTCCTCCATGTTTCCACTTACGAGCTGTGTACATCTCTCCTGGATCATGGCGGCTTAGTCTGTATTTACTAAACAATTTACGACTTTGGAAACGCTGCGAGGACGTACGCGTCTCTGCCCCAGGTTGTTGTTATGGACGACCTCGCAACACAGGACAAACAGGACAAGACAAACATATCAATTGTGACACTAGCTCTCCACACATGTCAGTTGCTTAATATAGAAACTGTACTTGTGGTCGGTCTCGAGCCCATTGATGATGTGACGATGTGTATTGAATTTTGTAACTAGCTCATCAAGATTGTAACTTAAATTGCTTAGCTAAATGAATTGTGGGATTCAGTCCCCGAGCCCATTATGTGTCTCTGTAACCCTTTCCACTACCGCCCACAAGATGGGTATGGGGTGCATAATAAACAACCCGTCCTCGACTCAAGTCCATTACATCCAGCGGTCAACCCCACAGACGCATTAATAAATTTTAATATGCTGTTCATTCAAAATGGGAATTTTCTCAAGTATAAATTAATATTATAATATATTAGCATATTGTGCATATATAGGCATAGGTTAGGTTAGGTGTTTAGGTTCTGTTGGCGATTATTTGTATTTGTAGTACGTGGGTGAAGCATTTATAGCGTTGTGATTCGAACAAAATTCGTCAGTGAAACACTTGTTCCGGATATGTTCGAACGTCAGCAGTTGTGAGTCGTGTGTAAACCGCTTTTCATTCATAAACAGGGGGTTTGGCGGGTGCATGGAATCACTTTTGGATCTTTGGAGGACGGGCTGTAATAAATGAACTAAACTAACTGGCTGCTCGTAGCTAGACTCAAATATCCAATCCGTCCTCGACTCAAGTCCATTACGTCCAGCGGTCGGCCCCACAGACGCATTCATAAATTTGTACATGTTGTTCATTCAAAAGAGGAATTTTCTCAAATATAAATTAATAGTATGAGATATTAGCATATTGTGCAGATATAGGTTAGGTTAGGTTAAGTTAGGTGTTTAAGTTCTGTTGGCGATTATTTGTATTTGTAGTACGTGGGTGAAGCATTTACAGCGTTGTGGTTCGAACAAAATTCGTCAGTGAAGCACTTGTTCCGGAAGTGTTCGAACGAAATCAGTTGTGAGTCGCACAGCCCGTCCTCCAAACAGTGACCCAAAAGTGATTCCATGCACCCGCCAAACCCCTCGTTTATGAATGAAAAGCGGTTTACACACCACTCACAACTGATGACGTCCGAACAGTTGCTAGGAAAAGCAACAGTGGGAGGTATAAGTGGCGGCAGTGATTTACAATCCTCCACCTAACAGCAGAAAGGCAAAGGAAGAATATGACAACTTCACGAGACATGCCTCAAGGAACTGTAGAAAAGCAGCAACAGTGACAGTGTGAGCGAGGTCTGTCATTCTGATACTTGGGAATTTTAATCATAGGTAATTAACTGGACAGTGAAGGACTCCCACAAGGAAAGATGTGACATGGCGACCAAGGTTGGTTATCTTGAGATGATTTCGGGGCTTTTTTAGTGTCCCCGCGGCCCGGTCCTCGACCAGGCCTCCACCCCTAGGAAGCAGCCCGTGACAGCTGACTAAGACCCAGGTACCTATTTTACTGCTAGGTAACAGGGGCATAGGGTGAAAGAAACTCTTCCCATTGTTTCTCGCCGGCGCCTGGGATCGAACCCAGGACCACAGGATCACAAGTCCAGCGTGCTGTCCGCTCGGCCGACCGGCACTTGGTTGACGCAGCAGACAAACACTTCTTGCAGCAGCACATTACACAACCAGCAAGAGTAAGGAGAGAGGAGCCACCAGCAACATAGACCTGGTGTTTACCCAAAATGAGGCGGATGACGAGAAGTTAAGAGTATGAGCTCCCCTTAGAAGTTAGCGGCCAGTGCAGGTTTGTGTTCGAGTACATTATGGAGGTGAAGGAGTTGATGAGACCAAGCAACACATTGAGGAAGGTGAGATATTAGACACGTGCGGGGCTGATAAAGTGAAGGCCCATCTTTGTTAGTCCAATGACAGACAGACTTGGAATGAAAGAAAACAAATATGATAGAATATATAGCGGTAAATGAGTAAATTACCAGAGCTGTTCATCCCAATCAATAAGGAGGTGGACGAGAAAAGCAGAATAAACCCATGGTTCAATAGGCAAGGCTGGGACGACAAGGAAATGTAGAATAGACCCGGTAAGGAGTAGAGATGCCATAGGCACAATCAGAGAACACCGTACGGATATCAGAGCTAATCAGCTACTCAGTTCCCTCCCAACAAGCATAAGAATTATTACCGGTAAAAAAATAGAAGTGTTCAAGAGAAAATCAGACGTTTTTCTGCAAAAAGTACCGGACCAACTGGGTTATAGTTGATATATGGGCCTGAGGGGCCGCTATAAGCAACAGCCCGTTGAGCCAAGTTACCACAGGTCAAGCCTGGCCCCAGGCCGGGCTTGGGGAGAAGAACTCGCAGAACCCTTCCAGGTATACTCCAGGTGAAAGGACCAAAAATAGCATGGAAAATGTACAGAGAACTTGAAACAGAGGACAAAAGAGAGGTACTAAAGAGAGGCCAGAAATGGTCACTGCTTGCAACACAAGCGGGGATGTTTCTGGCGGGGGAGAAAGAAACAATTGCGCAGCGCGTCCCGCGGCGTTGCGCGGGCAGTTTGGGGCCGCATAAATACGGGCGCACAACGGGGCTCCGCCTCACTCCGCCTGCCCTCGCCGCTGCCCTCGCAAAACCCCACCCTCCCCCCCTTTTGCAAGCGGCTGCTTTTGTACCCCCGTCATGCTTTGCACAGTTGTCCCGATTGTCTCCCCACTGCATGTGGGAAGGGGGGTGCAGCGCCGGTCCCCAAGTGTCCCGCTGTCCGCAGCTAATACTTTGCCCAGTCTAGGTGCTAGTAAGCCCTACTTGTAGTCACACCCCCTTCTCCTTATCCATTAGGTCTTTTACGGCCTCTTGGCCGGGTACATTACGTGTTATGTGGTCTCTCACTTATTAGTTATTCTTTGTGTCCTGCCTGTTATATCCTAGTGTTATATAATTACTACACATTTGCACTCGGCCTTAATTCTAGTACCAGTTAACCTTTAGGTTTCTGCAGAATTAGTTTCCATGTCACTATAGGCTAAGGTCTCATACTTACTACGGGTGTACCTTTTAAGTTAAATCTAGTCCTTGGAATTGTTACTGTTAATTCTTACTTTATATATTTACTTTATATATTTACTTTATATATTTTAATATAAACGTTATATATTCCTTAAATTATATTTGAAACTTTGTATATTTACATGTTCAATATTAAGTTTTATATAATATCAACTTTGTTAAGCCTATAATATAAACCGTGTTTAATATAAACTTTATATAATTACTTACTTTATGTGAACTTTATATATTTACATGTTCTGCAGAATTTAATCTTCAATAAACTTTAACGCCCCATACTGCCAGTATCTTTCTCCCCCTGGCCAGAAACCGAGTACTCCCGAGTCAAGGAGGGAAGGTGAGAGAACTTTTCAAAACATTACGATAAAAGATGAGGCTCAACTAAGACACCATATAATCAGGTTGAGGAGACAAGGTTGAATTTTCACAGAAAACGTCAAGGAAGTGTGTGAGAAACTCAACACAAAATTTGAAGAGAGTTTTACACAGTAACAATGTGGAGACGACGGTTACGAGGTGACAGGTGGTCAGAAGAAACAGTGGATGACACTATAGATGAGGGGAATAACACCCGGAGGAACTAGATGCAACAAAACTAACAAGAGACTAAATACCACTATGGCTGCTGAAGGAGGAAGCTGCAAAGGTACTTTCACACACAACCCAAAAATGTCAATTAAACCCAAATTAAACGGGTGTTAGTGACAAGTATTCCATGTAAAGTGGTGCAGCAAGTGATCACGTTCAAAATAATGAAACAACTAGACATGGTAAGGAAGCTTTGTAGTGGAGGAGCAACGTGGACTCTGAAGGGAACGGTCATGCTTCACACACCTGGTCGAGGTCTATGACAACGTTCCCAAAATACAACACAAAACAGAAGCTGGGTACATTGTATTTCCCTAGAGTGTCAAAAAGTAGTGCAGCCCCTGTACTCATAAAGCACCGTGTTGTTATGGTAAGATACAGCAGGCTGGGGCTACCACCCTCCTCACCTGGACGTCACCAAACTGAGCCCGTCCTCAGAACAAATACATTACCATGAGAAACCATCACCCCCCCCCCCCCCCCTCAAACCACCGGAATAGTTATCTAGATATTTGTGATGGTCTTAAAGCGTATACTGCGGTTCAAGTAATAGTCTACATGTAGACTGGCAAGTGAACCTTTGTCCTAAACAGAGATTAATCTCGAATTATAACTTCATTGTATTATAAATCGTTGGTTTAATATACAAAAAGTATATGCTGAAAATGTTTTCATTGAAGATTTAAATTTTCTGTAAGTGGAATTCTGTGGTACAGTGAACTAGTTTTCGAATTTCATATTTAACATTATCGTCAATAAGACCCTGTATTAAGATAGTGTGTCATGTAGAGACTGTCACATACATTAACATGTTAATAATTGTGTGTGTGTGGCGACAGGACCGATAGCGGGGATGCTGGTGAACAAGATGGGGTGTCGGGTGGTGACGGTGGCGGGGGCCCTCCTCGCCTCCCTCGCCCTCTTCCTCTCCATCTTCGCTCCCAACGTCGAGACCCTCTACGTCACCATCGGCCTCGGCGCAGGTGAGCTGCCTTCTCCTGGCACGGTGCACCGGTACTCCAAGTACTGTACCGTCTCCTGGCACGGTGCACCAGTACTCCAAGTACTGTACCGTCTCCTAGTTGGAGTACCTTCTCCTAGTTGGAGTACCTTCTCCTAGTTGGAGTACCTTCTCCAAGTGACGCTCGGCTCAGGTAAGTCCAGCCAAGTGAGGCTCTGGTCAGGTAAGTCCAGCCAGGTGAGGGCCTGGTCAGGTAAGTCCTGCCAGGTGAGTCTCTGGTCAGGTAAGTCCAGCCAGGTGAGGCTCTGGTCAGGTAAGTCCAGCCAGGTGAGGGCCTGGTCAGGTAAGTCCAGCCAGGTGAGGCTCTGCTCAGGTAAGTCCAGCCAGGTGAGGGCCTGGTCAGGTAAGTCCAGCCAAGTGAGGCTCTGGTCAGGTAAGTCCTGCCAGGTGAGGCTCTGGTCAGGTAAGTCCAGCCAGGTGAGGGCCTGGTCAGGTAAGTCCAGCCAAGTGAGGCTCTGGTCAGGTAAGTCCTGCCAGGTGAGGCTCTGGTCAGGTAAGTCCAGCCAGGTGAGGCTCTGGTCAGGTAAGTCCTGCCAGGTGAGGCTCTGGTCAGGTAAGTCCAGCCAGGTGAGGGCCTGGTCAGGTAAGTCCAGCCAGGTGAGGCTCTGGTCAGGTAAGACCTGGGCTCCCCAGTAACAGGTGATAGACACGGGCTCCCCAGTAACTGGTGATAGACACGGGCTCCCCAGTAACTGGTGATAGACACGGGCTCCCCAGTAACTGGTGATAGACACGGGCTCCCCCAGTAACAGGTGATAGACACGGGCTCCCCAGTAACCGGTGATAGACACGGGCTCCCCAGTAACCGGTGATAGACACGGGTTCCCCAGTAACTGGTGATAGACATGGGCTCCCAGTAACAGGTGACAGACACGGGCTTCCCAGTAACTGGATTGGTGACTCGAGGAACAGTTTCTTCATTAACTAATAAAACCTTGATTAACCGCAGAGTATTCGTTGCCTGTGGATTATATTGCCATACTGGAATAATGTATGATGAAGCAGCACTGTATACTGTAAACTACACAAATGAGAGGTTATAATATGATGTGATGACCCACAGGTCTAGGGTTTGGCCTCATCTACTTGCCGGCCATCGTCTGCGTCACCGGCTACTTCGAGAAGAGACGTTCCTTCGCGACGGGCATCGCCGTCTGTGGCTCTGGCATTGGTACCTTCGCCTTCTCCCCGTTGGTCGAGTACCTGGTGAGTTACAAGAGTACCTGGTGGAGTACCTGGTGAGTTAAAAGAGTACCTGGTGAGTTACAAGAGTACCTAGTGGAGTACTTGCTGAGTTACTGGTGTTCCAGTGGAGTACCTGGTGAGTTACAAGAGATCAAATCAAATAAAATCAAATGTTTATTCAGGTAAGGTACATACATACAAGGTAAGATACAAAAGTTGATGGATTTATAGATAGAGCTAGTACATACAATGCCTAAAGCCACTATTACGCAAAGCGTTTCGGGAAGGAAAAACACTAAGACTAAAACTTAATACTAATTGAGATTAAAGTATAAATTGAGTTGAGAAAATAAATGAATAAAAAAAGGAGGGAAACATAGCAGAAAAAAGCAAAATATACAATTTGGTCAACAAACAGCATTGTTTAAAATAGTAGACATGGGTTGACATTTTGGGGGTAAGGTAGGTTACATGGAATTAATTAGGTAGTGTTTAGTTTTTATCTTAAACTGGTTGAGAGAGGTACAGTCTTTAACATGATTGGAAAGGTCATTCCACATTCTGGGTCCCTTGATTTGTAGAGCATTTCTAGTTTGACTAAGTCGTACTCTTGGAATATCAAATAGGTATTTGTTTCTAGTGTGGTGCTCATGGGATCTGTTACAACCTTCTAGGAAGCTTTTGAGGTCAGGATTGACATTACAGTTCAGCGTTTTATATATATATAATACACATGAGAGAATGTGCAGTGACTTAATATCTAACATATTCAGAGATTTGAGAAGGGGTACCGAGTGATGTCTGGGGCCAGAGTGGGATATTGTCCTAATAGCAGCTTTGTGTTGAGTAATTAGAGGATGTAAATGATTTTGGGTAGTAGAACCCCAAGCACAAATACCATAGTTGAGATAAGGATAGATGAGGGAGTAATAGAGAGTCACCAGGGCAGGGCGTGGTACATAATATCTGATCTTAGAAAGAATGCCCACAGTTTTTGAAACTTTTTTTGCTATATTTAGAATGTGTCCCTGGAAATTCAGCTTGTGGTCAATGAGAACACCATGGAATGTGCCATCTACTTTGTTGAAGGTCATTAATGCAGATGAGAAAGAGGAGAGGGCTGAGTATGCTGCTATGAGGAACACCAATGTTGATGGGTAGGGCGGGAGATATTGAATTATTCACAGAAACATATACTAAAGCCTGTCAGTAAGGTAAGGCTTAAGGAATTGCAGGGAGTGACCTTTGACTCCATAATGATGTAATTTAAGAAGAAGGTTTGGTGGTTGACAGTGTCAAAAGCCTTACGCAGGTCCACAAATAACCCAACAGGGAACTCATTTTTATCAAGAGCTACATGAATCAAGAGTCCCAGTGGAGTACTTGCTGAGTTACTGGTGTCCCAGTGGAGTACCTGGTGAGTTACAAGAGTCCCAGTGGAGTACCTGGTGAGTTACTGGTGTCCCAGTGGAGTACCTGGTGAGTTACAAGAGTCCCAGTGGAGTACCTGGTGAGTTACAAGAGTCCCAGTGGAGTACCTGGTGAGTTACAGGAGCCATAGTGGAGTAGCTGGTGTCAAAGACATGTGTCTTTGTGAATCCCTCTCATCTATCCACGTATCAATCCACATATCCATGTATCTATCTACCTATTATCCATCTGTTTAATATTGGTCTGTTTCTGTCTCTGTCTGTATCTCTGAGTTTGTCTCTCTGTCTCTATATCTCTGTCTTTGCTTGTTTGTCTCTCTATCTCTCTCTTTCTTTTATAAAATAAGTAATTGTGTAATGTGTGGGTGGTCACCAGTGAGAGGAGCTTAGTGGTGCGACATATTAAAAAAAAAGAACAGTAACCCCTAGCTTACTCTGATATATAACTGTGGCTTGAGGAACCTTTGAAGCTGTGGAAGAATCGTCTGATTTATGGGAGTGCAAGCAACTTATCAATAGCAGGAAATTTATGTTAATTTTCAAGAGATCAGTGAATAGTGATGCATATTATTATAAGGAAAAAATATTTTTTCAAAAGTTAGTTTTGGAAATATTTAGCTGTGTAGCTGGCAGGGAGTGCCAAAAATCTTTGTGGGGGTCTGAATGTGGCTCCTGGCATGCTGTTTCCTTTTGAATTCTGGGAATTCTGAGCAGCCTATGTTCATCCTGTACCCCAGACCATTCACTCTTCCAATTTGGGTGAGCCTAGCTCCAAGTGTCTGGCCTCCATCTTTGAACAGACAAAACAAACACAGATATTCTCTCTTATAGTATAGATATAGAGGGGGGAACCCAGCAGTGCCTGGGTCTGTGTTTGGCTCCCCCCCCCCTTCCCCCTCTTCCCACTCTACTCTCCTTTCCTCTGTTATCACCTTCCCTGTTCCCCCCTCTCCATCCCTTCACTCTACTTACTCTCCCTCCTCCCACCTCTCTACCCCACATTTTTCCCCATTTCCCCTCCCATTCCTCTTCCCTCATTTTATCCCCCTCCCACTCCTCTTCATCCCCCTCATCATTCTTTCTCCACTCATCATCCCCGTGTCTCACCTTGTGCCTCATCTTACATTTTGACCTCTGTCTCTGTTCATCATTTTTGGTATAACTCATGAAAATGCACGATGAACTCTATGGAGAATACATCTGCGTTTTCATTTCAGACTTCATGAAAATCACGCATTAGTGTTGGATTATAGGCTGATATTTTTAAATTATTGAACTTAGGCCTACCCCGAACAACTTGTGTCTGCCCCACTGTCTCATTCCCTAGACCATCCCCCCCCCCCTCCCTGCAAATTTGGGTGAAGCTAGCCCCAAGAATCTGGCTTCCATCTTTGGACAGAGAGACAAATAGACAGAGACATTCTTTAGTAAAGGTATAGATGATATACTGCAGCATTCTAACTTTAGAGTAGCTGCACTTTTTCACTTTGAAACCAAAACAAGGCTCTATAGTACTTTAAAATGCTACTTGACAAACCTTATCAAACAGTGTCGATTAAGTAAAAGTCAAAGACCATTCTCATCGACTTAAGAATGGTCCAGAACGGACTGAAACGTTGTCGTCCCTTCACTTTCTAGTATGTGGTTTGGTCAACATATTTCAGCCACGTTATTGTGACTCCTCATCTGCATCAAACAAATTTAATTAATGTTTAATGTGAACTAAAAATAAAATTAATTGTAGTCGTGTAGGTTTTGTCTCACGTTCAAAGAAGAACAGATTGTTGTTTTGAGTTAAAAGATAAATATATTGCTGACTTGTAGGTTTAAGTAATTATACCTTAATTAAAATGACTCCAAGTTGCATCACATAACTCTGTGCATGGTAGACTTGTGAGGAATTCCCGAGTGTGTTTGTTATATCATACCATGCTAAACATTAAAGGTGACAGCAAGATATTCCTAGTGAGGTGCAACTTGTGTCTTGTGCTAGGACTCAGGTCTCCAAGGTCAACCATGTGGATTTCTCTATCTTATGTTAATACTTAACATAACCAGCATACACCCACTGTTGGTTGAAAGTGAAGAATGTGACTTGCTAAACAGTATGATTTTGCTGCTGTACCTAACTCCAACTAATTTCTCAGATGTTACTTATATAATCCTCTCACTTAAAACTAATTAAATCACTTGAACACCGAATCTTCCCTGATATTCTAAAAGAATGTCCATTAAAGTGGTAATCTTAATGAAATTGACAATTTTAGATGAGTATCAATTCTTACCACCTTATCTTGAGGTTATCTTGAGATAATTTCGGGGCTTTAGTGTCCCCGCGGCCCGGTCCTCGACCAGGCCTCCACCCCCAGGAAGCAGCCCGTGACAGCTGACTAACACCCAGGTACCTATTTACTGCTAGGTAACAGGGGCATTCAGGGTGAAAGAAACTTTGCCCATTTGTTTCTGCCTCATGCGGGAATCGAACCCGTGCCACAGAATTACGAGTCCTGCGCGCTATCCACCAGGCTATGAGGCCCCTAGACCTTGTCTAAATTATTTGGATACCTAATGTACAAGAGGCTCTACTCCTATCTAGCAAAACATAGTACACTTAGCTCTTGCCAATATGGCTTCAGACCCCCAATAAAGCACCTATGATGCACTAATTAGTGTGCTCAACTTGAAACGTGCAGCTTTTGACAAAAATGAATACGAGTAGATTTACAGTATTTGTTTACCTATATAAGGATTTTGACACCATTAACCACAATTGCATTCTTCTTAAACTGCAACACTACAGAGGTCAACACCTCTAGCCAGTTCTGCTGGGTGATGGCACAGCCTTCATTTTCTCCAATTCTAATCATCTTATTCTAAATGACACAGTGAATACTGAACTAGAAATGTCCATCTTTGGCTAACTACTAACAAATTCAGCCTTAACATTGATAAAACCTATATTTAGTTTGGTAATATGTCCACTGATCAAATTTACTTATGAATTAACAACACCCAATATGAACAGAGCATATGGGAAATTCCTCCATGTTCTCATTGATAACAAGTTGAATTTCAAGTCCCATACATGGTACTAAATATAACAAAAAAAGTTTTTAAAACAGTACGCATTCTTGCTATAATCGGTTACTTTGTACCTCGCCCTGCCCTGGTATCACTTTATTGCTCTCTCATCTATCCTTATCTCACATACGGTATCTGTGCCGTGGGTTCTACTACCCATAGTTATCTACGACCTCTTATTACTCAACACAAATCACTAGTTAAAACAATAACAAACTCAAGTCCCTTAATTAATTCTTTGAATATGTTAAATAATAAGTCACTACACATCCTCTTAAGTGTACTGTAATCTGTATATATAAAACTCTGAACTGCAATTTTAATTCTGACCTTAAGCACTTCCTAGACAGAACAGAACAGAACAGAACTTCCTGTAACAGAACCCATGGGCACTACATGAGAAATACATATCTTTCTGGGGGAGCCTCCGGGTCTCACCCAGAAAATGGCGTTTCATTACATTCAACGCTGTTTTTTTTTTTATTCAAAGCATGCAACTTAAACCAGAAATGCTTTGCAAATCAAGGGTCCCAAACTGTGGAATGACCTTCCTAATCACATTAAAGACTGTTCTTCTCTCAACCAGTTTAAAAAAAAAGAGACACTAAGAACTACCTAATTACTTCTATGTAACCAAGTTTACTTCATAAATGGCAATCTGTGTTTTTTAAGGTTATTGAACATTAATAATTGAATCTGTACTGTTACTGATAGCTGCCATATAAACATTTAATATTAAATTGTAAACCCTCTTTTATTCTCTTCAGTTTATAATTTATACTTACTGTTGTTCTGCTGCAAAATTTGCATTTCCATTTATCACATAAATAATGTAAATGTTTTGAATTCTCTTCTTCATTTTTTAAATGTGTCTGATATTTAACTTTAAGAGTTATCCATTAAGCTTGTACAGTATGTTGTTCATCAAATTCTTGTTCCACATTGTCTGGAATGCTCTGCATTTTAATGGCTTTAGGCATTGTACTTGTCTTACCTAGGAATCCTCCACTGTTCTTGTAACTTATGTATGTACTTTTTGCCTAAATAAAAGCAGGTTTTGAGCAAGTATAATGTGTTGGGAGCAGAGGTTGTGGATGCTGTCTCCATTTATAGCTCCAAAAGCAAAAACATCAGAGCACCATAACAGTGGCACCACATACAATAGTTGTGTGGCAGGGCACAAGAGCACCAGGTACAATCTTGCTCTCTGTTGGCACAGTTGGGTAAGTACATAACGGATAGCCTATGATATATAGATGCTTTCCCCCATTGTATCATGTGTTTGTATTATCTTGCAGATAAATGAGCTCAGCTGGCAGAACTCTCTGATTATCATCTCAGGGATCATGCTAAATTGTGTAGTGTTTGGTGCAATGTTCAGGCCACTCGAGGACAACATTATACTCCAGAGAGATGACCTTGACATCGAGGATCCAACTACCCCTGAGTTCCTACCCCTTAGTGACTTGCCAATAATAAAGGTAAGACTTTTTGTTGAAAGTTTAACCAGAAATATTGCAAGTGAAGTTTGACACTTTCAAACATTACTTGTTTGTTCCTTCAGCCTTCTTAAGCTGGGGTATTCACTGTACTGTAGTCCTGGAGGATCAGCCATTTCCTCTAAGTTTAGTTATTAGCCCACTGAAGGCAACTGAGATATTAACAGCTACTGGTGATGATTTGTGAAACTTACAAAACCATCTCTACAAAGTGTACTCACATGTCATCATCTAGAAGTGATGAATGCCCAATAGGAATAAAACTGTTGGTCTGCCAATTTGTATCTAGATAAAGGTATCTCGATAATGCCTACTTGTAATAACCCCTTAGGCTGCAATGTCAGTAATACAGTACAGTAATACATTTTATTTGTGGAAATTCAACTCTGTAGAGATCGTAATATTACGTTTTGCCACATTGTGGGCATCAGATAGCAGTCAGCTTCTGAAGAATTACTTCTGCCATCAATGGATAACTATAAAGCTCAAATGAACTACAGTTGCCAACATAGTATTCACAGACCTTCTATTCACACATACAGTGGCACCTCTCAAATCCAGACCTCCTTATAACGGATCCCTCAAAAGAAAGGACCAAATTCGGGCTACCGAAGCTCCATTCCAAATATCGGGTTTGTTGGAAAATTCCAGGTTCCGGAGGATTTGTAAAATCCAGATCATTAGGTAAAGTAATATCCTGTAGATCATATTTTTCCCAATTTTATGTATTCTTGTTTTTTTTTATTATTCAGTGAAGATCAGAGTTTAGGTCAGTGGAAATGCCAGAAATTTTATTCTGAAAATGATTATGAAGCCATATCTCCTAAATTATTAATTGGCAGAGATTCTGAAGATGTTTCATTCTTAAAAACATTGATCATAAACAGTCTTGAGCATAGGAAAACGTGAATGAACCTGGTTTGAGAAAGATTATATGGCTAATTTACATTTTTAGAGTGAAGAGTTCTTAATATTGGCAAGTACAGCTACTGAATTTCTTTAAATACTGCTTATATAAGGATAATAAAAAATGTAATTGAATATCTTGACCCAAATAAACTGTTTGAGATGAAAGCCAATATTGGAAGAGCCAATATGACTGGTTTTTATTTTGGAAGCCTGGCAAGTCTCTAAGTTTTATTCAATGGAGTTTTGAATTTGGCTCGGTAGAAGTGCCAGAAATGTTACTGTATTCTGAAAATGCTTATGAAAATATAATTTCCCTTATTATTTACTGGAATGAATTCCCAAGGTTTTTTGTAGAAAATGTGTGCTAAACAAAGTTTTGGGCATAGGAAAGTTGATGGGCTTGGTTCATTTATGCTATGTTGGGGGTCATGGCCCTACCTGTGAAAAGAAATTTACAAATCTCTGACGCATCACCCACATTATCCAAGCATGAAGACCTCACCATCAAAAGGACACACATGATTTAGACAAATTTCAACACAGAGCAATAAAAATTATCCCACAACTAAGTCAATTCTCATTCCAAGAAAGGTTGAGGGCCTCAGGTCTAATAACACTACAGTACAAACTGGACAAAACAAGGCTGATCGCACAGAAACCTTTAAAATTAATATACTGAACAAATTGGAAGATATTAATCCAAACCACTTTAAAAGGACCAATGTCATTTTGCAGGAAACAACAGCTTAACGTTCAACAAGCCACAATGTAGGACAAATAACACGAAAGAGTTTTTCACCAATAGAAAAATATATCCATGGAATTACCTACCCACCAAAGTCATAAATGCCAAAACAATATTCCAGTTCAAAATTCAACTGGAAAAAGTCCTCGGAATAATGCAGGGATCTTTGTCAAGTTGCTGGCAGCTTGCTGTCCCCAATTGAGTCCACTAGAGATGGTAGCTGTCAACTAAATTTAGGTAAAATGCTGGCAGTAAAGGTGAAATCTCTTGTAGCCAGAGTTTGGTAGATGTCTATCATATGATAGGTTGAAATTTAAATTTAACTCTGGGAAAATTTGTCTATCAAGCATGAAAAAAATTTGGGTGTTTCTCATTAACGGGAACAGGAATCCTGTTGGGGTTATTGAGGTCCCCCCTAGACTAACTAATGACCTTCAGGATGTAACCCACAACAGTTGTCAAACTCTTGGGTGTATATATATATATATATATACTGTATATATACTGCTAGGTGAACAGAAGCATAAAGTGAAAGAAACTGTGCCTGAAGGTTTCTGTCCTGTTGTAGGAATCTATCCTGGAAGGTTTCAGTTGTGACATGGCCATGTTCACCACTGTGCTCTATTATTACTATGATTGCATAGCAATGATATTCATAGAAATTGTTGGTGCCTTGGGAAAGTTATTGAGTACATTAAATACAACATTAAAATTCTATAGGGCATTTTCATTTTGAGTTGGTGCAGTTTTTTCTTTACCCAAGAATGGGCCCAGCTAACTTTGAAAATGAAGTTTCACAACTGGCACAAAGGGCCATCCCTGCAAACACACAATGTAACTGTCCCTATTATCCACTGGTTACAACTTGTTATAAATTTTTTTATGACATATTAGAATGTGGTTACAACTTGCTATATTGGTTGTTACAACTCGTTAGGTGTTAAAACTTGTTGGAACGTTGTAACAATGTCGTAGTTTGGTCGTGTGTTTGGCGGGATGTGCTTTCTGGATGCCACTTATCTAGATAGGCCTGTTTCCCATTTTGGGTTTGTCCTTATAAAAAAGTCAGATAAACCAGTGCAGAGAGAGGTCTGAATAAAATGGTCCAATAAAGTCGTGAGGTGGGCACTCCGAATAAAAATGTACAAAAAAGTCGTGAGACGAGTGCTTGTCAGGCCTCGCTGCCTGGGGATGGTGGAGGGTGCATGGGAGAGAGATGGGCCTTGTTTGTGCAGTAACAGACCATGTCGGGTGCCACTCTAGTGCCTTCTACTCTGTGATGTCACAGATTCACAGCACATTATTTTGATGTGTCAGAGACTAGAGTGTTCATTCTTAGATTTTGTTGGATGTATTGTCATAAATTTAGGAACATCTGTGCACCATGTCGGCTCCAAATGCAGCCATTGTATCAGTGAAAGCTTCAACAAGCAGTATGTGTAAAATAAAGAGGTCAGTAATGACATTTAAGAAGAAAGTTGAAATAATTAAGAAGACGGACAATGGAATCCCTAGAATCCTGAGAAGTGCTGTGTGTTCGAATATGTCATTAGGAAAAGTATGCTTTCTGATATTAAGGCTGAAGCTACCATCTTTGACAATTTTTCTAGAAGTGAAAGTAATAAAGCAATACATAATAGAAAGACAGTAAGTAAAGTAAAAGTAGAGAGTGTTGATGATGCAGTGTGGCAGTGGTACAAACAGAAGTGTGAGGAGATAAAAAAACCAGTGGTGGGCTAGATGCTCATGGAAAAAAACCACACAAGTTTCACCAGTCTATGAAAATTCCTGAGCAGTATTTATACACTGATGGATGGTTGGGAAGCTTTAAACTCCACAGTGGCATTAGGTACATTAGAGTACAGGGTGAAAAGCTGTCTGCTGATGCTGCTGGTGCAGAAAAGTAAGTAAATTTGTGGAGATGGTGTAGGAACAAAATTTATCTCCAGAGTAAATTTATAATGCGCCAGCACAAACCTGTCTCGATGGCATGTTACCCACAAAGACAATGGTTCATAGAGATGACAATGATCCTTCAGCTGGTTATAAGCCGAACAAACAGACAATTTGTGTGTTGTGCTGTGCTAATGCAGCTGACACGCACACAAACTGAAATTACTTGTGATTAAGATTAGCAAAAACCCCAGGGCTTAAAAGTTAACTAGGTGCCTTCCTGTGATTTATAAGAGGCAGTCAAGTGGATGGATGTCTTGTGTAATATTTGTTGAGTGGTTAAGTAAGAAATTTCTATTTGTGGTGAAGGAGTACCTTAAAAGTGTTAGCCTCCCACAAAACAGCAAAGTTGTGCTGTAGCTAGATAATAGTACAGCACATCCACGAAGTGATGAGCTAATAACTGGCCATATGATTGGTATGTTCTTACCACCCAGTACAGCTTTACTGATCCAACCCACTGATCAAAGAACCTTAAGGGTTAAGCACCACTATAAGAGGACATTTGTCAGATGGCTCAATAATCAGCCAGGAACAGTTAAGGACTTTTTTAAAGTTTACAAAATAAAGTTAGCTATCTGGACTGTCACTAGTGCATGGGATGAAGTAAAGCTAACAGCACTAAGAAATAGTTAGAGAAAACTTTGGCCTGCATCAGGTCTGTTTCCCGAGGAAGGTAACAGGACAATTTTTGAAGGATTTGGGGCCAAGAAAGTTAGCGAGAAGAAATAATTGCCGAGCACTAAACGATGACATAGATAATCGAATAGATTATGACGAAGAAGCTCAACCTTTCAAAACATAACCGATGAAGAAATTATAGATTTAGTTACACTAAAATAGGCATAGGAGTGTAATGAAGATGATGGTGAAGAAGAGGATGATGGTGAGGAAGAGGATGAGGAAGTGTTAAAGGAAAAAGGTAACATGGAAAGAGTTCAGCAATATTTTGAAAGCATTCTTGCATTTGTGGAAACAAGTAACAGTGAGTTTAAACCTGAGGACATGATGAACCAGTACAATTTGTAGATGAAGCTTTTTCAAACAAGAGTCAAGGGAATGGAACAAATTTCAATTGAAGAATTTTTTGCAAAGGCTTCCAAGAAAGCTGACATTGAACCACCTGCACGTGACTCATCACATGTTGATCCAAACACTTCAACATATGAGAATACATCATCACCATTAATCTCCACTTCAGTCAACCCAACACCATCAATATCCACCACCACATCTTCCATCTACCTAACAATGCTCCATCAACAATAATAATAAGTTATCAATAACAACAATAATATGGTATCAAGCAAATCAGGACTTCTCATATTGGTGGGTACAAACAAAATACTGTTGAATTTTTGCTATAAAATTGTCAAAATTTTCCCTATATTTTCAGGATGATGAACAACTTTTACGGACATAACAGGTTATTCATTTAGTCTCGGTTCCAAGGGGTCCAGAAAGCACTTGGCCTTCTATACAGGAGAAATAAGCCACACATGTAGCGAAATCTCTTTAGATGTCCAACTCTCGCACCTTCCTACCTCCTTCCCTCACCTTCTCATTTTCTCTCACTTCATCAAATTTTTCTCTCATCTAATTTTCTCTCTTTTTTTTTTTTTTTTTTACTAAGATTAGGGTTCATAAGAGGTGTCAAATGATGTACTGTACCTAGTGAAACTGCAAGCAAAAGCTGTTATAATACCTGAGCTCATCTGAAGCCTGCTCTTAGAAACTCATATATTTCATGAGAATGTATTTTGAAACTAACTCACTCACTCACTCTTACAAACCTCATCCTGGAAACATTTGTGTTTCAACATGTTCAACAAGCTATGAGGATGAGGGAAGGGGATGTTCCCTCCATGTTGGATTTGATATTTACCAAGAAAGAGGAAGA